>NW_007577798.1:737937-765851 GCF_000690725.1 Stegastes partitus | reverse complement strand
GCTTTAAACCCAAGATTTGCATTACTTGGAGATGAGTCAATATTACCTTTATATTCTGAATATAATATCAGGTTTGTTAAAATGGCCTTGATAGCTGCTATTAAGTGTATTGCATTGAAATGGAAAAGTGTTGCACCCCCATGCTTTAGTATGTGGCTGGAAGAACTCTTGTCTTATATTCCACCAGAAAAAATAATGTTTAACTTGAAGAAGAACCCAAAAGCCTTTGACAAGGTATGGGGCAATTTTCTTTCTCTTAATGAAGCGGCGATGAAGACGATGAACCTTGAAAACTTGCAAAACTTTGAAAATGAATTTTGATTGATGTATTGATTTATTTAGGTCTTGTCATGTTATCACCCCTCCTTCTTTTCTTTGACGTTCATGAGATGTATATTGTCTATTAATTCACACCTAAATCTGATGGTATACAGTAATTTCAGCCCTGATCTGCTGTTGACTGACACAGACTTTTTTTCCCCCTGATTTATCACAGTATAATTTTTGCAGCTCCTGATCGAAATGAATCAGCACGTCTTAATGAGTTCCTCTTAGTGTGAAATAGACTGAAAATAACAGCCACCAAAGTAGAATGGGACTCCCATTCTACTTGTTCACTGTCAAATTTCACGTGTTAAGGTCATTTAATGTGTGAGGACATTCTTGTCTGTACCGTCGAAGCTTGTTTATAGGTAATACAAGATGATCCCGTGTTACCTTGACAATAACAATCGCTTGTTCTTCGCTCTCCAACATGATCCAGTTTGACATCCCAAATCGATTTCACATGTTGTGATTGGCTGAAAATGCCACACAGGTCTCTGCGGTGTTTGACATGACTGCACTGCTGATGAGAAGGATCTACGTCAAGCCAAATGTTTCAGGTTTTTTTGGCAAGTTTTTGATCTTGAGATGTTTGCCCATTTGACCTTAAGATGCACAGAGTCAAGTCAGGATCTGTGCATGCTCTCATTTCCTTAAACCGTCTCGAACCTCTGCTGTATCTGAACCTTTCTTTCCTTTCAGTTCAGGTTTATGTCTGGTCTCTGTGCAGTGACTCCCTTTGCACGGGCCCCGTAGCTAATCAAAGCCTCTCTTTCTGCTTAGCTGTCATGCACACAAATTCCCAACACCACATCCTTATTAGCCCCGAGTTTAAAGCGCACCAAAGTCAACTGACAGGCCCTCCAGGCCCTGCAGGAGCAATTCTTAAGAAGTGTTTCATTCTATCTGTCAGACACATGTGAATCGGAGCTGATGACTTTGCATCTTATGTCTGAGTGTTTCTCCTCCCACCACGATGTCTGTGTTCAGGGTGTAATGATTTCAGTGGAGGTTGGTGTCAGCCGCATGTTCAGCAGCTGTAATAATTTTTGACCTGAGCACGGCTAAATTTTATCTAAAGATCAAGCAAAAAAATGTTCCCAGAGCCACTTTAGATAACATCATCAGTAAGTGTCCTACTTGTCCCCAGAAACTCGAACCAGGTTTCAGTGTTTTGGTGACAAGTGATAAGGTGCTAAGGTGCATGGATTTTTTTCACACCTCAGGGTTTATGTGAACTGACATTGCGGTAAATGGATAATCTCGTAAAGAATGAAATGGCTCTCTTTTGAAAGCTGAAACCCCAAACTTTGAAGCCCTGAGCATGCTGTTGCCATCTGACGCTGTGCAAGGAAACTATAAAGAAAACGTAGTGAAAATATTTGCAAAGTTGTAGCGGAAGGTTGCAGTTGATATTTAAGTCTTTTTCAAATACCAGGAAAACCCCCTTGAGATACATGTTCTTGTTTTTAAAGAGGTCTTCATTAAAATCAGCAACTGAATGATAACTGAAGTTGGAATAAACTGAGGGCAAGATAGTAAAAAATACTGGATATAATGGCTGTTTAGTGCTGATATTTAAACTGATGTTACTGGTATTGTCAACCATACTGACCCAATAAATAAACCAGATTGTCTCCAAACATAGGACAAAAAACTGCACCTTGCACGCATTAAAAAAAAATATTAGGAATCACATAGAACATAGGGCTGCAAGGTGGAACAGTGGTTAGCACTGTTGCCTCGCAGCAAGAAGGTCGCCAGTTTGCGTCCCGGTGAGGACACCGGTCTTTCTGCGTGACGTTTGCATGTTCTCCTCATGCAGCGGTTCTCTCTGGGTTCTCTGGCTTCCTCCCACAAGGTCCAAAAACATGTTGAGGTTAATTGGTGATTCTAAATTGTCCGTAGGTGTGAATGTGAGTGTGCTTGGTTGTCTGTCTCTAAATGTGGCCCTGTGATTGACTGGTGACCTGTCCAGGGTGTCCCCTGCCTTCACCCTGAGTCAGCTGGGATAGACTCCAGCCCCCCCGTGACCCTAGTGAGGATTACGTGGTGTATAGATGATGGATGGATGGATGGATGGACATACAACATATGAAGAGTTGTTGCAACTTTCGGAAAACAGACACTTCCAGTTTAAACTCGACTTTGCCTCAAGAACTTGAGACCTGACTTGAGATTTTGCTCCTACAGTCTTGCGACTTGGTTCCGATTTGCTCCTTTTAACACATTATTACATTCCTAAACTTATGTGACTCTTCTGTATAATCAAAGGAAATACGAAGCTTTCTGCTGGTCTTCCTCTGGCTGCGAGCGCCTGCAGATGTGCTCACACCAGAGCTTATTCTATTCTTCTGTGGCGGTGACAAGCCGATGGATTATTCAATAGTGTAATGAATGAGGTGCCAGAAACATTCAGCTCCGCTGTTGGGCAGAATGATTTCTCTCTGTCTACCTCTGCCCAGCTATACATTGCTCTCATTGATTATGATGAGACTTTCTCCTCTCCAGTTATTACAATATTGATCTCAGACAGATGCAGAAGAACAGAGTGAATTGAGGACTGAAGTTTCAGGGGCTGAGAAAACTAAGAGCAGAGGCAGCGAGGAGGAATTGATGGGTTGGGACCACATATGAGCACACTAGGATAAGTTTGGTATTTCTGTGAGAGATCTACACAGTACCTTATTGTTTTCCTGGTTTATTTTGTTGTGAGGGGTTTATTATAGGACGGTGGCATGCTCGTGTATTGCTGCAAAGTTTGGCTTCTTCCACAGAGGAGTATTGTATTTTCACTTTTTGGACTTCTCACAGGAACAGCTGTTGCCACTCCAGGCAGCTCCAGTTTTTTTTTCTCTGCTGTCTGAGATTTTTTTATTTTTTTACTTTATGTTTGCCTGTTCTGGCCCATGCTAAGAGAGATTTTTCTTCTACAGTCTTTGTTTAAGGAAATGTGAACTATAATGATACTGCAGACAGCTATTGTGCACCTTTTTCCTATTTTTCAAAAGTAGATAAAAACATAGTAGCCCTGAGAACTCATCATGCTGCAATTTAAGACTAAGAAAACATCTTCACCAATTTCACAAACACACACAGCATTTTTGGAAAAATACAGCAAAGTAAGAAAACAACCAAATATTGAAAGATGCTGCGAGTACAGACACAACAGAATACTGAGAGGCTTTAAGCAGCGGGGTTACAAGAGAAATGAGTTTCACACCAACTGTTCCAAGGGGACACTAAAAAGTAATGAACAGACCCGGACACATGCTTGCTGTTGCCTTTTTCCTTGTCAACTGTACGTAAATGGCGTCTGCCGTAAACCATGCAGCACTTCTGAGTTTGTTTTTTGATCACTTGACAGTACTTTTTTCTAAATGCTGCGCATAAGTGGTGATGATATTTTGCTTAATTTGTTTTGTTTGTTTGTAAGGGTTTCTAAAGTTGAGTGCTGAGCTCTCAGGGTCATTTTATTGCTATTCAACATTAAATCGTGCTCAATTTGATTAGATTTTTTGGACACAAATTTACAAAAAAAAAAAAAAAGACTCTTTTGTGTCAAAGTGAAAACAGATTCCTATACAGTAATATCAATTAATAGAAAATACAGAACATAAAATACAAGTGACTGCATATGTATTTACCAGTGACGTCTCTGCATTTGGGGCCAGTGGGGCCTGGCACCACCAAATGTCTCTGTGGAGCTCTATGCTGGCTTAAAATAATTAAGTGTGGCTCAGGCGGTACAACGAGTCGGTCAATGATCGGAGGGTCGGTGGATTGATTCCGCCCTGTAACCTGTGTCATGGTCGTTGTGTCCTTGGGCAAGACACCCACCTTGCCTGGTGTGAATGTGTATGAATGGATTGTTTGAGGTGGTGGTTGGAGGGGCTGTAGGTGCAGAATGGCAGTCAGGCCTCTGTCAGTCTGCCCCAGCTACACAATCATAGCTACCACCACCGTAATGACTGTGTGTGTCTGAATAATTGACAGTGTAAGCATCTTTGAGTGCCTAGAAAGCGCTATATAAATCTGATCAAATATTATTATTATTATAAGTGGGGGGGAAACGGTCTTTATAGAGGAATAAAGAATATTTTATAAAGAATAACAACACTTTAAAAAGACCAATTATGTTACCAAGACGATTTCGTTATAAACATTTATACATAATCCAAAGGCGTGCCCTAGTTCCTCTTGACACACCTGAGAATGGGGCCGGCCCATTAGCGTTTGTTTAAGGGATGAACTGCTGAAATCATGGTGCACATGTCCAGAACTGCTCTAGACAGCTGCAGAGTACAGTTATTGTGGCCCCAAGCCGAAGTCCTTCATTTAAAATATTGGAATGACATACGTCAAGATGTAATAAGCATGTACAGTTTTGGCCAATGGTAGTACGCAGCAAGCTAGGTTGGTTTTCATTGTGAGCAAACAAGACCAAAAAAAGAAAAAAGAAAAAAGAATGAAGTAGATTCTTTGATAACAGCTAGATTTAGCACTTTGCCACGACACTGGTGAGTGACATTTTTAGTGGCCCTTTATTTTTATTGCTATGGATAAAAATAGGTTGTATTCTTGAATTACGTTGATTTGAAATTGCATTTAGTGTGTCCGTTTTGCCATTTTATGTGGCTCATTTAATACAGATCAATCTCAGGTTGTACTATATGTATCACAGAAGAATCAAATGTTGCTCGTAGCTGTAGAGTGTGTTGTACCCCACTCAACTTTTCATGCCAGAGACGCCACTGGTATTTACCTCCTTTAAAGTGACTCACCTTATTCAACACAGGTGCAGTCAGTTGGTGCTAGAACTCACACTGTTCGTTAAATGGAGGTCATCTGAATGCAGTGAATGTGTGTGGAGTGATTGTAGTATAAAGACACCTGTATCACTGGCTGATCAATAGCCCTGTCTTTACCATGAATACTAACGAACACTCTGTCAGGTGATGGATGCAAGAAAATTTCAATATCCCTTGAAGTCCTGCTTAATCCGTCATTAGGGAACGAAGGGAACATGCAGAAATCTGGCTAGAGCAGACTGTCCTCAAAGACTGAGTGACTTTACAAGAAACAGAGAGAGGCCACCAAGACACCGATGACTCCTCTGAAGAAGTTACAAGCTTCAGCGGCTGAGATGGGAGGCACTTTGCATACAGCAACTGTTGTCTGTTCTTCACCTATCAAAGCGGGAGAGCGGCAATTTTCTCTGCATCTGTTTTATGTTTTGTATTTTTAATCACTTGACTCTGTAGAAATCTATTTTTATTTTGGCATGAAAGAGTCGTTTTCTTTGTAAATTCTTGTCCAAAAAAAAAGGCTAAATTATAATGACCCTGATTCAACGTTAAAAAATGTTTGTTTATGCAATGTTTTACAAAAAAAGGGTTTAGCTTTCATCCGCTGTCTCTCTTTTATGGGTTCCATTGTGGCGATGGTATATATATGCTGTGAGTTAAATGCCCATCACATCGTCAAAATAAGTTTGTATCAAGTAAGACTTCGCTGTGACCAAACCTCTCTTCAGTCTTGTGTTTAATTTCCATGTGTGTGGGTTGGACTGTGCGGAGGTCGTCTGCAGTGTGTCCCTGGCTGCCTCCCTTCACTTTGTCTCTAAACACAAACTCCACAGTCATGAGGTCTGGGGAGGATTGCATTCCCTTAGTTCATTTCAGTGTCTGTTTGCTTCCTTCGCAGAGCTTAGTAAAGCAGAAAGCCAGTCTCTCTCTCCAAACTCAGCCTCCCCTGGTGTGCGACCTCAATTACAGAGGCAGGGAGATTATGGGTCAGAATTAATACCACTCTTAATCTGTACACACTCCTCTTCAACTCCTTCTCCTTGCTCTCACCCGCCGTCTTCGGTGTCTTGATTCGATGCCAGTTTCATTTAATAAACAGAAGATGGCTTGATCACTCAGTCTTCCATCACTTCTCTGCCTTTTCGTAGCTTTTCTCCTATCGAATGTGCGCAGACATTCATTTTCTTCACCTCACCTGCTCTGTAGGCTTTTTGTTTTCACAACACATCATTGATGCTTGGCTGACACCTTGGCCTGCATTTTTCTTCACCAACAAAGTGTCTTCAGTCTCTCAAACAGTGTTAGCAGACGGTGCTGTCAGATGTTTATCTTCCGTCCACGTATAAAGTCATTATCCTTGTTTTTAGCTTCTCACTTTGACTTGTTTATCTTTCAAATTTATGTTTTTCTAACCCTTATAATACATGTGCTGGTTTTGTTATACTACAACTAAATAAAATGCCAGTTAAACCACACACTGTAATACATCGTTGGTCTAAGTTTAGGCTTTCAGTGTATAAGTTTGCGTTGTTTTATTTATTTTGAAACCAGATTTTTCTTCATATGAGTTATTACCACTTCCTCCAAGCTTAGCTTTATTGTCCTGATTGTCAAGACAACTGGGTTTCACAGCGTGGCTTGTCATCATCACTGGATGTAAGCTACTCACTGCTTAGTGTACAGCTCTCTATTCCTATCTTGAATCAAGATCATGGGCTTTTAGTTTGACACGATTTCATTGGTCAGCGTCATGGCTGGCATTCTCATTGGTTGAGGGAATTTTGACAGGGCTGTTTCACAAAGATCCTCGAGTGAGAGCTAAAATCTGTGAGCAGAATTTTTGTGAGCGCACAGAAGCAGTGTGAGCGCGAGGAGACACGCTGAACCTGAAGCAGAGAACGTTTGTGTAGCAACAGTAAATCAGAGTGCAGACGAACAGTTCTGAGCACAGGAAGAGCAGATTTGTCTCTGAGCAGGAGCTGTTTGAGAGAAAGGAAAGGGTTTGGAGGGGAAGCATTACAGAGTCTGAACCTGAAATGAAGGAATAATGCTTTTAAACTCAAAGATCAGAGGAAATTAACTCCACTGCGACAGAACACGGATGTATAAGGAGGGATCGATGCAATGCTACCACTCAGCTTTGCTGATAGTTTTTCCAAGTGGCCACTTGCAGTACTGCAATAATAAATCCTTGCAGCCGGGGAGATTATTTTCCCTATTTTCCCTAAAAGAGACCCCCAGGAAAGCTGTTGACAGGGCTGTAAAAGAAGTCTGTTTTTCCTCTTTTAATTGTGAATTTTTAATCAATTGATTTTTATTTTGAAAAACTCTCCCAGAGCTCTAGAAAAGTGAGTTTTATTCTAGTGAAGCCCAATGTAAAGTCTAGCAGGAACACACAAGTGGGGCCACTGGGGAAAACACTGCTGCACATGTGCTGGGGGGTTACACAATGCAGAGAGAAACCCTGGAACCCTAGTAGTTTTTTTTTTTTTTTTTGGCTCGTGCACTAGGCAAGAAATTTTCATTCAAGTGATGAGCACATATTTCAATCTGCTAACCAAATCTCCATAATACATCCAGGGAACACACCCATAAGCTGAGTCTTCATCTGCTATATTGTGCAATCTTTTCTAAAAATCCTGGGATTATTCAGCAGTATATTGCTCTGCAAGAACATATTGTATTTCTAGTGCATTTTAATTGTGTGAACTTTTCAAATGTCTGTGAATAATTAACATGGAGAATTAATAAAAAGCTAACATTTTTTAGGAAGTATAAATAGGGATGAAATAATCGGAAAATTGGATAATATGGGAACAGAATTCTTCTGCAAGACATTCTGCTATTGCTAGACAAGATAAGGCAGAGAAATCATACAATATGGAGAATTTAGTGCCACACTGACAAGTACAGACAATGAATATGCTCAGCCAGTGACTGCCAACAAAATTTATTCCTCTTGTCTGTTTGCACCCTGAAAATCCAAGACTAAAGAAAGATGTTGCATCAAATGTTTATCACCAACAATAGACTAAGAATACTTTCATGTATTATTGTTGATATAGTCACACAGAAAAGAGAATCATTCTAGCCTCTGTTTCTGCACCGCTGTCATCTAGGATCCAGACATCTGGAGCTCTGGAGCAAAGGTTCTATTATTTAAATCCAAAACTGGATTTGTAAAAAAAAAAAATTGCTGCGCAAGATAGATAGACAAATACTTTTTGGTTTGAGACTAAAGATGAAGGTATATATGAAAAAACAAACACATGCAACTCTTTGCTGCAGGTCATCTAATACTCATATATGAGCAGCTAAAAAAATCTTCAAACCATGACTTGTAAATATTAGAAAATTACAGTATTGAAAATGAAAATGAATGAATAAGAAAGTTGTAAAATGATGCAGAGGACAGGCTGTGAGCGTGTTTATGCAGGTTGGAGTAGATGATGTCAGCATTCTGAGAGTTAATGTACGTTTTACTTCATTATTGCACATTGTCACTATAGGAGCGCTATAAAGTAGGAGCTGAATGACGTAGATGCTGAAAGGCATTAGTTCACAGGTAATTTGAATGAACATTCCCTGATAATAAAGAGTTCCCTATACGTCGTTTGAATGTGAGAGCATATTTTCCACTTCGGGCTATTCCATATAAATGGCTGTATTTTATTGATAGCGCGGCAGAAAGTCTGTTAGAGTGAATTTCTGCATTTATGTTAGTGTCTGTGTTTATGTGTGCGTGATGAAGGGGGGGAGGGAGGAGAGGGAAGAGTGAAAAGAAGAAAAAAAAAAAAACCACATCTCTTCAAGAAAGGAGGATTTACAGCTTTAAAGCCCGTGGCTGTAATTCCACCTCTGAGATATCCCATCTCCTCTTCTCCTTCCTCTCTTTTGCTTCCATTCTTATATCCCTTCATCCTCCCCCCATAATTCTCCACATTCCCAGACATTTTGCTGTGTTGCCTCCATCCCATCTATCTCAGTGGAGAGGACCAGAGATGAATCCATTAAGTTGCATAATTTACCCGCAAAGCAAAAGTCTCGAAAAGGGCCTCTGCCATTGTATGTGTTTCAATAGAGGGGAAGTGCTTTTGTGTAAACCTCACCCTTCCAGACTGTAGGCTTTTAATGTCTGACCACTGGCCATGATGTACTCAAAGGGCTTAAAACGCCAATAAGAAATCAGCTGACATCTGTCCTGAGATGACTTTTACTAATATTACATGAGAAAATCCCAAACTGCTGCACATAAAACTGTAGCTACGCTCCAAATATGTCTGTCTGTTGAGACTTTTCATGGGTGTTCAGAGTGTGGGTAAGAGTCTCGGCTGTGCCTACACGGGATAATATTGTGGATATGTGGGTGAGTGGGCCAATATATTTGGGGGAACAAAAGGCTGTCATCAGTAAGCAGAAGTAAGTGCGGTGACATCATCACACACACTCTGGCTGGCATTTATAAAGTCATAACCGTCACTAATGCGTGTATGGAAGAGTATCTGTTTAATGCTTTTTCTGTGTTGTGTGTATGTATGTGCACATTTGTGTGTGTGTGTGTACGTGCACATTTATGTGTGTGTGCCTGTGAGTGAATATAAGCACTTTAAAACACAAGGTGGATTTTAAAACTCAAGGTGAAATACAATGAAGCAAGAGTCCACTGTTTCAGAGGAGTTTACAGCCATGTTAATATATCTTTGAGGCTGTCCTCAGGCAGAGCTTTAGGCTAAATATCAAAAATCAGTATACTTGCATGCTCACAATGACAATGCTAACATGCTGATGTTTAGGAGAATATTTACCATGCTTCTTTAGTGTTTGTTTTTTCTTAAAATTTGCAGGTGTTTAGTGATAAACCAGATAAAAAACATTATAATGGTATGAAATGAAGAATGGGAGATTGCCAAAGTGATTAAAGTCCAACCTTAAGAAACATGAATGTGATAAAGTTTGTAGCAATTTAAAGGATTGGGATGAGGATGTTTCGCTAAAGAACAAAAATGTAAACCTCGCGATGGCACCAGAATGTGTCTCCAAAACTATGTGTGAGTGAGTCACTGGAACTCCTTCCAAACAAGCACATCCTTTTGTTACTCTGACGGCATCAGAACATCTTGGCTTCAAGTCTTATTAGCACCCTGGAAACTATGTTGTAAAAGGCACCACAGCAATCTTACAAGGTGTGTCAGAAAAGTTCCAGGACTGGTGTCACAAAAGATATATTTCAAACCCAAACTATAAACTACGAATTTTGCCCTTCAGATGATCAACCAGCACATCTACAAAGAGATTCTGCAGTGTTTGCTTTGCTCAGTGCGCGAGAAGAGGCCAGACTTGTGGCAGGACAATTCGTGGCTGCTTCACCATGACAACGCGCCTGCTCACAATGCCCTGAGCATCCCACAGTTCCTGGCTGAGAAGAATATCACTGTGCTGGAGCAACCTCCCTGCTCGCCCCACCTGGCTCCGTGGGATTTTTTCCTCTTCCCCCAAGCTCAAGGGGGTCATCAAGGGGACCTATTTTGAAGACATGAACGACATCAACATGGCTGTGACGACGGAGCTGCGGAGGATCCTGGAAGAATCCTTCCAGGAGTGCATGACGGCGTGGCAGAGAAGGCTGGGGAAGTGTGCTAGGTGTATAGACAATGGATGGATGGATGGATGGATGGATGGATAGCAGCGGGTTCCATATTAGTGTCTCCAAAGTGAGAGAGTAGCCAAATGAAGGCATGCGGAACACAACAAGGTCTTGGTTTTAACTAAATCATAAAAGTGACATATGTCTGAATGACCAAATGTTACATATCCTATGTCTGAAAAGGGATTTAGATGTTCATACTCCTTGGTGGTGCAAGATGATAATTTAAGATAACAATTTAAGAGAACCATGAATATCTATGCAAAGCTTTATGGCAACATTCAACAGTTATTATTCAGTCTAGGCCAAAACACCAGCTGCATTGAGCAACTGCTACAACAGACTACGATTTTACATGTAGAGTCACATATATAATAAGTTACATCAAGTATAACCTCTTCCCGAAGCTCGTTTCATAGTACTGTCATAGTACTGTGTTGCAGCATCCCTTTTTTTAACTAATGTATCAGAAACACCGTGTTCTCTCATGAGGATTAAATCACAATATGATGTACCAGAACAGAACAACCCAAGTACAAAGTGTACAAATAAATAAACACAGAACCCTTGAACTCTTTCTTATTCTTTCACAAAGTCAGCTTTCAGTCAAACTGCAGGCTACTGAAACACATGATATTTTTGTCATCTTGAGAAAGGAAAATTAATACTAAACCAAACATAAACAAGATATATTCAGAGTTTGAAAACACTGACTTCAGCATGCATGAAAAGGCACATAAAGCATGTTTTTATATCTGATTTTTTCAAAAATTATTGGCCGAAATAGGAACTTGTTTTGATAAATTGCAGATATAGTGAAAGTGGTGTGGAATAAAAATCATTTAAGTGTGAAATATTCTGATGGTCCACAAAATTACTAAAGTTTAATAAAGCGGCGCTGCTTTTGATTTGAGCTGTTTATGTCACCGTGGCTTCAAGCAATATTCAGAGCAGCTAATGTTCATTGATAATATACGATGTTAATGTAAACTGTTGTGGACTACTGAACCCAAACACTTTTATTATTTGTAAGGACATTAAATTGATTTTCATACACAAAGACTTAATCTAACCTGAGCCATAACTGCTGCTCTCTACTTGCTATAATTTAGAATTACACTCCTGTAACACTGTCAAACTGATGTTGGCCAATGTGTTAAAAAATAATCAATGCAAAACCAACAATCTGAGTGCGTCATGCTCATAGTGACAAACATTGCCTCGAACTGCTTAGCTCAAATTCTTCTTTTTTTTCTTTTTTTTAAATTTCCAGCTTGTATTTATCAGATTTTGTGTAGCTCCTTTTGGAGTTTTATCCACCTGTTTTATATGCAGTGTTACTCTCCAATACCTGTAAACAGCCAGGAACAACATGATAGTGAAGAGAAGATTTTGCCACTTTATTATAGGCAAATCAGACAGCTTAAGGTTTGTCAAATGACGGTGCTCACAGAAGATACATCCATCCATCATCTATACACCGCTTTATCCTCAGTAGGGTCACAGGGGGATGGAGTCTATCCCAGATGACTCAGGGTGAAGGCAGGGGACACCCTGGACAGGTCACCAGTCTATCACAGGGCCACACTCCGAGACAGACAACCAAGCACACTCACATTCACACCTACAGACAATTTAGAATCACCAATTAACCTCAACATGTTTTTGGATATGTGGGAGGAACCCGGAGAGAACCCACGCTACACGGGGAGAACATGCAAACTCCACACAGAAAGATCCCGATGCCCCCACAGGGCAACAGTGCTACCAACTGTGCCGCCTTCCGCCCTCACAGAAGACATGTTTAAAAAATAGAAACAAGACAGTTTTCCAGGTTTTCTTCCTTCATACAGGTGAATTACATTTTCATCTGCTCTGTTTCTGCTGCTTTTAGATTTGAAAATGACTTTTATTTTGTAATTTTGTAGAGTAATAAACAAATCTGAAACACTGAGCTTCACTAACTACAGATGAAACATTTGATTCTGGTCACATTCTTCAAACAATTCACTGATATTGCTGTTTCTGATTTAGGGCTAATTCGCATTTTTGTTGATTTTTTTTTTTTTTTCATGTGTTGCTAAACAGATTGGTGCTGCCACTTAGATGCCAGCACTTAATTACAGCTGTGTTTTATATTCACAGGCCTCCTTCTTGTGCCTTCAACACTGTGCATCCTGGAGCATGAAGGTTTAACAGTGCAAAGCTCTCACTCATCACCTTTTATGCTTACGCTGACAGGCCTGCCCTGTCCACTGGCAGACTTATTCATTGGCAGCGTTTTATCATTAAGGCCACTCTTGTTCTCGAGACATACATCAAACACTTCATCTTCATTTTCCCTCCCCACCCCTCGGCTTTTTCTCTATCTCGCCGCTCCTCCTGCAGACACATTATGACTTTACATTGTTGTGGAATGTGTAGCTTGGCACAATGACACACACTGAAAATACAGTCACTGTTTGACCGTGTAACTATTAAATCAAAATTGTCATTTTCGCTGCGTGCGAAATCACCATCTCAAGTTGAATAGGCTCACACATGCTGTATCAATACATTGTCTCAGGGGCTAATTTTAAAGCGCTTCTCTTAATAAAAAGTTCTGGTGGTTATTCAGTGGACGCAGGGCTTCACCCCTCCTCCCTGCTGTCTCCTCTCTCCGGAGCATCGCTGCTGTCAGCCTCTCCGGGCCTCTTCCCTCCATCTGCTGCCTTGTGTCTCTCACTGTGTGCTCTCTCACAGAAACATTCCCTCCACCAACCCCGTCAACCGACACCACCCCCTTCCAAAAGCTGACACCCTGTTTCGTCTCAGTCATTCTCCCTGTTGCTTTTTTTTTTTTTTGCAAAGAAGATCTGCGGTGCTGCTGCCCCGTATTTGTCAGAGGATAAACCGAAGCATTAGTTTCTCTTTGTTCTTCGTACTTTCTCTTCAAACGAAGTCCCTTTATAATACGTGTGTGTATTCTCACTCTTGATATCCGTCCCTGATGGCGTATTGTAGGGAAACAAAAAAGTGAAGGTCTCCGTCGCAGCTCTCACACCTTCTCCCATACGTCTGTTTCTTTCGGTCTTTGTGTCTGTGATGGAGTCTGTGGGAATTGCTCCTCTGTCTTGCTTCCTCTCATCATTCTGTCCCTCCTCTAGGTGGTTTTACTTATTCAGCCAGCAGCTGTGTTTTGGCTGAGGTTCATCTCCCCCTTGCTGCCTTTCTCTCTCTGCCTGTATTGTTTCTCTGCCTGGGCTTTTTTTTTTCTCCTTTTATATTCTTGTGTGTTTTTTTTTCTCCAAACACTTCCATGTGGTCAGTGCAACATGTCAATATTCAAAGCTTAGATTATCTTGTCAACTTTGTTTTTACAAGCCTGCCTGCACACTTTCTCACTGGAGGTCAAGAATTTTTATTCTGCATTTTTCAAATCATGTTTTCATCGTTCGCCGTCTATTCGCATATGTCTGGTTCTTGGTTAACGTTGGTTTGTGTTATTAATATTCCTTATGTGCAGTGATACAGATTCTTCCAAGCAGTATAATCCTGCTAACTACCACATAAATCACCAGTGACTAAGGTTTGCAGTCTTGATGCTACAATGCTCTAGCCATAATGGAAGGTATTACCAACGTATATTTGATAATTATTCAGTGTCATTGTGATAAAATCTGCATGATGGGGGGGAAAAAAAGTAAATTCCATCTAATGCCAACTTATTTGAAGCAAAATTTTTAAAGTGCCATTTGTAACTGAACAGCTAATTTTGCACACAGACTCCCTTTTCCCTAAAATTCTATTATTATTGTAGTTCCTGTGTATATTTTTTACTACTTAAAACTTAAAAACCTGACACTTCTCTAGTCTGTGTTTCAGTTTGATCTGCAACACTCAGGGAAAAAAAGCCCTGGAAATGGAATTTACATTCAATTTAGGGAGCAGAAATAAATGATCTTACAGTTTTATTCAGTCCATTTTTAACATACAAACTGTTTCCCATGTTTTGCCATTCCTCACAACAATTTGAACAAGTAGTCTTCTCCAAAAACATTTCTTCTTGTGTGCTGTGTCCATGCCAGCTATCGGCATTTTACAGCATTGATTTTATTATCCTGTCAAACAGTTGGTTCTAGATGCATTCTTTTGTTTTGAAGAATAAAAATTGGATCTGTATTTTTTTATACTCCACATTTACACAAGTAATATATGGAATATGAAGTAAAAATTTATGTATACAATCTGCATTTTACACAGCTTTGTGGTTTCCAGCATAATTCCTTAAATATAATGGCCTGCAAAAATGTGCTTTTAGACTGTTTTTCTCTGTCAATCAAGCTTATATTTGTGTGTATATAAGTGTATATATGTGTGTGTGTGTGTGTGTGTGTGTGTGTGTGTGTGTGTATAGTTGAATAGCACTTTGCAAACAAATCAAACAAGCATATCAACAGTAGTCTCTATAGTTTGTTATCAAATCAACGCTGTAATGTTTCCATTCTCTTCACCTCTCTATTATTTGCTTACCATAGCCTCCTCAACATGAAACACCACCAGATTAATTCAAAGCCGTTTGTTCAACTTTGGCAGGAACAAGAGCTTTATATTTTGCAGTGAAAAACGTAATAATAATGTCATGTATTTGTTGTTAAACCTTTGTGTTAATGCAGCTGAATGGTTGAGTGAAAAGCCTCTTATACTTTATAAGCTGTTTTATGTTCACACACAAAGACAAACAACAAAGAAGAATAAGGGGCCTTGACTGGATGAACTTGTTATTCGGGGTTGAGTGTGTGTATTTGTACTTGCAATACTCATGTTGTGGGGACATAAATGGGTTTACGCAGTCACATTTTAGAGACCTGCCTCTGTTATGGGGACAAATCCACCATAATCATTCAATTTTTAGAGCAAAGACTTGGTTTTAGATTAGGGTAAGGATTAGAGTTAGACAGCTAGAAGTTAATGTTTTGATCCCAACAATGTGATGTGAAGTGATGAAAACATAAATGTGTGTATGTGTGTGTGCATGTCAGGGGTCCTCTTAATTATGGTGGTGTGACAATGACACAACAGAAAATAATGACGCATCATCCCTCATCAAAATCAGAGCTGCCATGTCTGAAATGTCACCTGCGATATCAGGTTTGATAGACATGTCGAGGACAGATTTGGTCCACGTAGACTCACATTCCCTTTGAAGGAATACCTCTCTCTACTTCTCCAATGCATACAACTACAAAAACAGATACTAGGATATGCAACACAGCTTAAAAATGACGAGAGGAAAACCTGACTTCTACTAAGCTTAAGTATTTCTAAGCTCTTCTAATTTTTATTTTGAGTAGTTTGGTCTCTTGCGATAAAGATGAGCACATTCAGCACAGAGGAAACTAATTGTAAATTAAGCCAGTAAATATAATCAGACGTAGGTTTTCCTGCACACTCACTCACTTTATACTTTAGAAGGCCGAAATGGATTTCGATTGTTACTATCAGGCATTTGGATTTCTTTGCAGCAGAAGCGCAGCAACAGTTTAAGCAGATTATAAAGTGCAAGCACAACTACTAAACAGCAAATTTACAAGTTAAAGCCTTCCTCGTGTGGCTTTGTATTGGCAGGGGAAATAAACCTATCCAAACTAAGTAAAAAACCTTTAAGTATGTTAAGGTAAATTGCAAAATGAAACTGACGGTCTGAGTTGAAAGATTTAACAGCGAAGGACTGCTTCAGCAGGATGCAAATGAAACTGAGGAGACCCAGCCAACAGACACAGTCAGAGCTCTGGCATGATGGGATATTTTAGGGCAGGTGCAACACGGGCCACAGGGCCATCAGGGAAAAGATGGTTATGGAACAAATACAGGAGGACGCAGCAAGGCTTGTCAGTGCAAGCTCTTAAGTAAAGCAGCATCACAGACTGATCTGTGAGGACACAAAGAAACTCTGCAGGATGGATGTGTGGAAAATGATACATCTCGATGAAACCAGACCTGTTCTCAGGTCGCTGAGAGAATTGAATCTGCTGAGTCAAGCTCTAAAAGTCTTTTAATTCTGTTTTGCTATGAAGGTATCAAAATGTCCCGCATCCTTTGCCAAATCTTCCACAAACAGCAGCCAGCTCCACTGAAAACTATCCAGTACAGCACAGACTCAATGACCTGTGTCACTGCAGCTATACCCCATGGTCAATAAAATCAGATTGGCCCTCGGCTTATAAACGTACCATTATCACCAAGTCCAATTTATGGCATCATCACATCATCCTTTCATGGTAGATGAACATGATGTTCACATAAATTTGTGTCCACATAACAAAATTTGCATTTCTGAGTTCTCAGGAAAAAAAAAAAACCTTTCACAAACTGTTTGTGTATTGCAGCCTGGCAGGCCCAGAATTACAGCATTGTCATATTGGATGCTTGGCAGTGGATGTGTATCACTGTAGGGCAATGTTTATATGCATAGTCACTACAATGCCGGTTACAACTGTCTGGATGGAAGAAACTCTGTAATTTGTCACTTTTTCCAGCATTTACCCATTCAGCAGTCTGAGCGGCGTGGAATGAGGGATTGTCTGTCAGCATTCGCATATGTTTATGATCACTGGGAGAAGTGTTTGCTTCATTTCATTTTTGCAAACACCTGCAAATACAGAGGGAGTGTTTGTCAAATAAAAATCAGTGCAGAGTCCAAGGGTCTCAGACATAAATGACAGCTCTGCAGGCAACACTTGCAATTAGGATGCTAATTAGGTAGTTATCTATTATAAACTGTGAGGTGCTTTTTCAAATGCACACCTGCATAAATATGTGTTTCCAGTATCAGTTTGAGAAAACCAATGCAAAAACCAAAAGCTGTGGTTTTACTGGGGATTTTGCGAGGGGCTATATCCTCTTTTAGAATCCACCAAGTAATAATCTTGCCCAGAACCTCTTTGCGAAATCACAAATTGTTGTTTATACACTTTTTTGTGTGTGTTTTGTACAGATTAAACAAACAAGATAAAAATGTGCTAATACGTGAGTTTTAAGGTGACAATAGCCAGACATTATTTTCTTTGTAGGGAGCCAGTCTAGCCATTCCCTCCAGTTTCCAGCCTTTATAATAAAAGCGATAATTATGCTAAACCAAGCTATGTTGCTGCCATTGCTTCAGTGTTATTTTTACTGCACAAACATTAGAGTTTTACTGATCAAATCAAACCCTCAGCAAGAAACAACATGTTTTGCAAAATGTTAAACTATTCCTTTAATGTAGTAACGTAATGTGATGTTATTTTTGTAAAAATCTACCCAGAAATCCTGTTAGTGTGATGTGCCACGCTTTTTATCAGTGAGGACGAAACCTAAATGTCATGAGCATTTGTGCGAGTGAGTTTTGGTGGAGAGGCTGACAGAGCTTGTTTCAATGTGCAAGTTATCTGTTAAAAAAGTGGGAAAATAAGCCGACATAAAAAGAAATGGTGAAAAAGCATCTTCAATCTGCCTGACTAACTGAGTAGAAAATGTGAAAACAAGTTCAACTTTAGCTAATGTTATTCATCCATTTTGTCAATTAGGGGAAATAGGAGGAGAGAAAAATGTCACGGCAGGTGGAAAGCCAGCTCACTGACATTTGAGCTTGGAAACACCAGTATTGAGGAGCATTTAATTGTTGCAGTGTTTACTTATAATAATGATAATTTTTTCTCTGACCTCAGCTCAGTCTCACACCAAAATGTCTTATAGCAATGCTGGTCAACGGCGTAAAACTTAACAAAAAAGGTGTAAAATTGTGAGATGCTTACATTTTGTAGGGGCTGTCCCTCATCTTCCTCATCCTCCATCCAACCTAGAAAGCTACCAGCATTTTCAGCGATGTTATTTAACCAAAACTATGATTATTTCCTAAACGAAACCAAGTAGTTTTGTTGCATAAACCATAGCAGATACTAAAAACGAGAGTAAACAGTGGTTGAAAATGCAACAAAGTTTGCCGATAATTGCAATTCGTAAAGGAGCTTTCACAAAGGACGTGGCACCAGTGCCTCGGTGCCCTGAAACCCATTCATGTCCATTGGTGCACTGCGCAGCAACGGCATGCTGCTGCACCGAGCAAAACACAAGCAGGTCAGAGAGACCACGCACTCGCTGTTGTAGAGCACAGAGGTCAAAGTTAAACCAATTTAAACTTTGACCCCTGCAGTCTATGATGGTCAATAGAAACGTGGCATCTTACCTGCACGGAGACCAAAGTGGAGGATAAACCAGGGCTGTGTGTCTGAGTTCACTGAATTATATGATACAACTTTACAGTTGTATTGAGACTCGGAAGAAAAGTTTTCATAATAGCGAGGACACAGTGTAAAGTCCTTACCTTACTATGTGCAGTGCNCCCTCACAGAAGACATGTTTAAAAAAATAGAAACAAGACAGTTTTCCATGTTTTCTTCCTTCATACAGGTAAATTACATTTTCATCTGCTCTGTTTCTGCTGCTTTTAGATTTGAAAATGACTTTTATTTTGTAATTTTGTAGAGTAATAAACAAATCTGAAACACTGAGCTTCACTAACTACAGATGAAACATTTGATTCTGGTCACATTCTTCAAACAATTCACTGATATTGCTGTTTCTGATTTAGGGCTAATTCACATTTTTGTTGATTTTTTATTTTTATTTTTTTTGTCATATGTTGCTAAACAGATTGGTGCTGCCACTTAGATGCCAGCACTTAATTACAGCTGTGTTTTATATTCACAGGCCTCCTTCTTGTGCCTTCAACACTGTGCATCCTGGAGCATGAAGGTTTAACAGTGCAAAGCTCTCACTCATCACCTTTTATGCTTACGCTGACAGGCCTGCCCTGTCCACTGGCAGACTTATTCATTGGCAGCGTTTTATCATTAAGGCCACTCTTGTTCTCGAGACATACATCAAACACTTCATCTTCATTTTCCCTCCCCACCCCTCGGCTTTTTCTCTATCTCGCCGCTCCTCCTGCAGACACATTATGACTTTACATTGTTGTGGAATGTGTAGCTTGGCACAATGACACACACTGAAAATACAGTCACTGTTTGACCGTGTAACTATTAAATCAAAATTGTCGTTTTCGCTGCGTGAAAAATCACCATCTCAAGTTGAATAGGCTCACACATGCTGTATCAATACATTGTCTCAGGGGCTAATTTTAAAGCGCTTCTCTTAATAAAAAGTTCTGGTGGTTATTCAGTGGACGCAGGGCTTCACCCCTCCTCCCTGCTGTCTCCTCTCTCCGGAGCATCGCTGCTGTCAGCCTCTCCGGGCCTCTTCCCTCCATCTGCTGCCTTGTGTCTCTCACTGTGTGCTCTCTCACAGAAACATTCCCTCCACCAACCCCGTCAACCGACACCACCCCCTTCCAAAAGCTGACACCCTGTTTCGTCTCAGTCATTCTCCCTGTTGCTTTTTTTTTTTTTTGCAAAGAAGATCTGCGGTGCTGCTGCCCCGTATTTGTCAGAGGATAAACCGAAGCATTAGTTTCTCTTTGTTCTTCGTACTTTCTCTTCAAACGAAGTCCCTTTATAATACGTGTGTGTATTCTCACTCTTGATATCCGTCCCTGATGGCGTATTGTAGGGAAACAAAAAAGTGAAGGTCTCCGTCGCAGCTCTCACACCTTCTCCCATACGTCTGTTTCTTTCAGTCTTTGTGTCTGTGATGGAGTCTGTGGGAATTGCTCCTCTGTCTTGCTTCCTCTCATCATTCTGTCCCTCCTCTAGGTGGTTTTACTTATTCAGCCAGCAGCTGTGTTTTGGCTGAGGTTCATCTCCCCCTTGCTGCCTTTCTCTCTCTGCCTGTATTGTTTCTCTGCCTGGGCTTTTTTTTTTCTCCTTTTATATTCTTGTGTGTTTTTTTTTCTCCAAACACTTCCATGTGGTCAGTGCAACATGTCAATATTCAAAGCTTAGATTATCTTGTCAACTTTGTTTTTACAAGCCTGCCTGCACACTTTCTCACTGGAGGTCAAGAATTTTTATTCTGCATTTTTCAAATCATGTTTTCATCGTTCGCCGTCTATTCGCATATGTCTGGTTCTTGGTTAACGTTGGTTTGTGTTATTAATATTCCTTATGTGCAGTGATACAGATTCTTCCAAGCAGTATAATCCTGCTAACTACCACATAAATCACCAGTGACTAAGGTTTGCAGTCTTGATGCTACAATGCTCTAGCCATAATGGAAGGTATTACCAACGTATATTTGATAATTATTCAGTGTCATTGTGATAAAATCTGCATGATGGGGGGGAAAAAAAGTAAATTCCATCTAATGCCAACTTATTTGAAGCAAAATTTTTAAAGTGCCATTTGTAACTGAACAGCTAATTTTGCACACAGACTCCCTTTTCCCTAAAATTCTATTATTATTGTAGTTCCTGTGTATATTTTTTACTACTTAAAACTTAAAAACCTGACACTTCTCTAGTCTGTGTTTCAGTTTGATCTGCAACACTCAGGGAAAAAAAGCCCTGGAAATGGAATTTACATTCAATTTAGGGAGCAGAAATAAATGATCTTACAGTTTTATTCAGTCCATTTTTAACATACAAACTGTTTCCCATGTTTTGCCATTCCTCACAACAATTTGAACAAGTAGTCTTCTCCAAAAACATTTCTTCTTGTGTGCTGTGTCCATGCCAGCTATCGGCATTTTACAGCATTGATTTTATTATCCTGTCAAACAGTTGGTTCTAGATGCATTCTTTTGTTTTGAAGAATAAAAATTGGATCTGTATTTTTTTATACTCCACATTTACACAAGTAATATATGGAATATGAAGTAAAAATTTATGTATACAATCTGCATTTTACACAGCTTTGTGGTTTCCAGCATAATTCCTTAAATATAATGGCCTGCAAAAATGTGCTTTTAGACTGTTTTTCTCTGTCAATCAAGCTTATATTTGTGTGTATATAAGTGTATATATGTGTGTGTGTGTGTGTGTGTGTGTGTGTGTGTGTGTGTATAGTTGAATAGCACTTTGCAAACAAATCAAACAAGCATATCAACAGTAGTCTCTATAGTTTGTTATCAAATCAACGCTGTAATGTTTCCATTCTCTTCACCTCTCTATTATTTGCTTACCATAGCCTCCTCAACATGAAACACCACCAGATTAATTCAAAGCCGTTTGTTCAACTTTGGCAGGAACAAGAGCTTTATATTTTGCAGTGAAAAACGTAATAATAATGTCATGTATTTGTTGTTAAACCTTTGTGTTAATGCAGCTGAATGGTTGAGTGAAAAGCCTCTTATACTTTATAAGCTGTTTTATGTTCACACACAAAGACAAACAACAAAGAAGAATAAGGGGCCTTGACTGGATGAACTTGTTATTCGGGGTTGAGTGTGTGTATTTGTACTTGCAATACTCATGTTGTGGGGACATAAATGGGTTTACGCAGTCACATTTTAGAGACCTGCCTCTGTTATGGGGACAAATCCACCATAATCATTCAATTTTTAGAGCAAAGACTTGGTTTTAGATTAGGGTAAGGATTAGAGTTAGACAGCTAGAAGTTAATGTTTTGATCCCAACAATGTGATGTGAAGTGATGAAAACATAAATGTGTGTATGTGTGTGTGCATGTCAGGGGTCCTCTTAATTATGGTGGTGTGACAATGACACAACAGAAAATAATGACGCATCATCCCTCATCAAAATCAGAGCTGCCATGTCTGAAATGTCACCTGCGATATCAGGTTTGATAGACATGTCGAGGACAGATTTGGTCCACGTAGACTCACATTCCCTTTGAAGGAATACCTCTCTCTACTTCTCCAATGCATACAACTACAAAAACAGATACTAGGATATGCAACACAGCTTAAAAATGACGAGAGGAAAACCTGACTTCTACTAAGCTTAAGTATTTCTAAGCTCTTCTAATTTTTATTTTGAGTAGTTTGGTCTCTTGCGATAAAGATGAGCACATTCAGCACAGAGGAAACTAATTGTAAATTAAGCCAGTAAATATAATCAGACGTAGGTTTTCCTGCACACTCACTCACTTTATACTTTAGAAGGCCGAAATGGATTTCGATTGTTACTATCAGGCATTTGGATTTCTTTGCAGCAGAAGCGCAGCAACAGTTTAAGCAGATTATAAAGTGCAAGCACAACTACTAAACAGCAAATTTACAAGTTAAAGCCTTCCTCGTGTGGCTTTGTATTGGCAGGGGAAATAAACCTATCCAAACTAAGTAAAAAACCTTTAAGTATGTTAAGGTAAATTGCAAAATGAAACTGACGGTCTGAGTTGAAAGATTTAACAGCGAAGGACTGCTTCAGCAGGATGCAAATGAAACTGAGGAGACCCAGCCAACAGACACAGTCAGAGCTCTGGCATGATGGGATATTTTAGGGCAGGTGCAACACGGGCCACAGGGCCATCAGGGAAAAGATGGTTATGGAACAAATACAGGAGGACGCAGCAAGGCTTGTCAGTGCAAGCTCTTAAGTAAAGCAGCATCACAGACTGATCTGTGAGGACACAAAGAAACTCTGCAGGATGGATGTGTGGAAAATGATACATCTCGATGAAACCAGACCTGTTCTCAGGTCGCTGAGAGAATTGAATCTGCTGAGTCAAGCTCTAAAAGTCTTTTAATTCTGTTTTGCTATGAAGGTATCAAAATGTCCCGCATCCTTTGCCAAATCTTCCACAAACAGCAGCCAGCTCCACTGAAAACTATCCAGTACAGCACAGACTCAATGACCTGTGTCACTGCAGCTATACCCCATGGTCAATAAAATCAGATTGGCCCTCGGCTTATAAACGTACCATTATCACCAAGTCCAATTTATGGCATCATCACATCATCCTTTCATGGTAGATGAACATGATGTTCACATAAATTTGTGTCCACATAACAAAATTTGCATTTCTGAGTTCTCAGGAAAAAAAAAAAACCTTTCACAAACTGTTTGTGTATTGCAGCCTGGCAGGCCCAGAATTACAGCATTGTCATATTGGATGCTTGGCAGTGGATGTGTATCACTGTAGGGCAATGTTTATATGCATAGTCACTACAATGCCGGTTACAACTGTCTGGATGGAAGAAACTCTGTAATTTGTCACTTTTTCCAGCATTTACCCATTCAGCAGTCTGAGCGGCGTGGAATGAGGGATTGTCTGTCAGCATTCGCATATGTTTATGATCACTGGGAGAAGTGTTTGCTTCATTTCATTTTTGCAAACACCTGCAAATACAGAGGGAGTGTTTGTCAAATAAAAATCAGTGCAGAGTCCAAGGGTCTCAGACATAAATGACAGCTCTGCAGGCAACACTTGCAATTAGGATGCTAATTAGGTAGTTATCTATTATAAACTGTGAGGTGCTTTTTCAAATGCACACCTGCATAAATATGCCTTTCCAGTATCAGTTTGAGAAAACCAATGCAAAAACCAAAAGCTGTGGTTTTACTGGGGATTTTGCGAGGGGCTATATCCTCTTTTAGAATCCACCAAGTAATAATCTTGCCCAGAACCTCTTTGCGAAATCACAAATTGTTGTTTATACACTTTTTTGTGTGTGTTTTGTACAGATTAAACAAACAAGATAAAAATGTGCTAATACGTGAGTTTTAAGGTGACAATAGCCAGACATTATTTTCTTTGTAGGGAGCCAGTCTAGCCATTCCCTCCAGTTTCCAGCCTTTATAATAAAAGCGATAATTATGCTAAACCAAGCTAAGTTGCTGCCATTGCTTCAGTGTTATTTTTACTGCACAAACATTAGAGTTTTACTGATCAAATCAAACCCTCAGCAAGAAACAACATGTTTTGCAAAATGTTAAACTATTCCTTTAATGTAGTAACGTAATGTGATGTTATTTTTGTAAAAATCTACCCAGAAATCCTGTTAGTGTGATGTGCCACGCTTTTTATCAGTGAGGACGAAACCTAAATGTCATGAGCATTTGTGCGAGTGAGTTTTGGTGGAGAGGCTGACAGAGCTTGTTTCAATGTGCAAGTTATCTGTTAAAAAAGTGGGAAAATAAGCCGACATAAAAAGAAATGGTGAAAAAGCATCTTCAATCTGCCTGACTAACTGAGTAGAAAATGTGAAAACAAGTTCAACTTTAGCTAATGTTATTCATCCATTTTGTCAATTAGGGGAAATAGGAGGAGAGAAAAATGTCACGGCAGGTGGAAAGCCAGCTCACTGACATTTGAGCTGGGAAACACCAGTATTGAGGAGCATTTAATTGTTGCAGTGTTTACTTATAATAATGATAATTTTTTCTCTGACCTCAGCTCAGTCTCACACCAAAATGTCTTATAGCAATGCTGGTCAACGGCGTAAAACTTAACAAAAAAGGTGTAAAATTGTGAGATGCTTACATTTTGTAGGGGCTGTCCCTCATCTTCCTCATCATCCATCCAACCTAGAAAGCTACCAGCATTTTCAGCGATGTTATTTAACCAAAACTATGATTATTTCCTAAACGAAACCAAGTAGTTTTGTTGCATAAACCATAGCAGATACTAAAAACGAGAGTAAACAGTGGTTGAAAATGCAACAAAGTTTGCCGATAATTGCAATTCGTAAAGGAGCTTTCACAAAGGACGTGGCACCAGTGCCTCGGTGCCCTGAAACCCATTCATGTCCATTGGTGCACTGCGCAGCAACGGCATGCTGCTGCACCGAGCAAAACACAAGCAGGTCAGAGAGACCACGCACTCGCTGTTGTAGAGCACAGAGGTCAAAGTTAAACCAATTTAAACTTTGACCCCTGCAGTCTATGATGGTCAATAGAAACGTGGCATCTTACCTGCACGGAGACCAAAGTGGAGGATAAACCAGTGCTGTGTGTCTGAGTTTACTGAATTGTATGATACAACTTTACAGTTGTATTGAGACTCGGAAGAAAAGTTTTCATAATAGCGAGGACACAGTGTAAAGTCCTTACCTTACTATGTGCAGTGCCATGAGATAACATATGTTGTGAACGGGTGCAATATAATAAAAAATGAATTCAACTGAACAGTGCTAACGCTTGTTAAAGTGCATCAAACTAAAACCACATACTTCATTCTGTTTGAAAGCCTGATGTTGTCCATTATCAGAATTTATTGGAAACTGTGGAGAACCATCTGATGCACAGCAGAAGCTTTAAGAATAGTACAGTATAAAGAAAGATTCCACACAGGACTTCAACTCCAGTCTCCTGGGTGAAAGATCAGTGTCACCATCATCCCTCCAACCTCCTGACACTGGCTTTAGTGCTTCTTTTATGTGCACAGCAAAAGATGTCTGGGCTGTGCTGAGCCCAGGGTGCAGTGATGGTGCCCCTTTCAAATAGAATCAGCATGAACTTATTTTAGTGGAACAGTTAACTAAATGGAGGTCAATTTACCAAAAGAGCCAATCAGGCCTGCCTTAATGAACAAACCTTTGGCAAAACTTGCCATTTTCAGCCTGTAGGTTTTAGAGACATTTAAAACAGGATTTACCCATTTGGAATGACATGCACTTGAGTTTGCTAGTGACTCTGCTTGGGTGATGCTCAGGAACAATCTGAGTAAGCATGACATAGGCAGTCCCTGAGATCACAACCCCCCCAGCAGAGCCTCAAATTCACAATGTTCAAATTAATACAGTATGAACACACACAAAAAAAGAGACCAATTTAAATGGTCCTCACTGTACAAAATCCAGTTTACATTTCAAGGTACAATTATGAACCATCTGTGTTCTGCAGTCTCATACAATATGAGAAAAAACAGAGTTATGAAATCGAACCTTTAAAAAGGAGGAGGTTGAGGAGGAGGAGGCAATAAGATCAGAGCACCTTTGTAATATTAATCAACTTTGAAAGCCTAAGATCAATGGATGCTTATGCTTATCTTAGAAGACAGATATAGTAAGGTCATCCATGGAATAGAACTTCATGCAAGAAACACTAAGCTGCGAGAAGGACTGTTGGTAAGATGGTATCTACATATAGACTAAACACCCACACTGTAAGCGAGAACAGACTTCACACCAAAAAAGTGTAATTGTGAGATAATTATCGTTGCCTTCTGGATCAACTTCTTTGATCTATTGAAAAGCAGGTAACAATATCCTTTCCTAAGAAAGCTGGGAACTGTGGGGTTCAAATTTCTTAAATGAAACAACACCTCAGAAATTAAGTTCACAGACTTGAGAGGAGACGGAAGCGAACAAATATTGAACCCGATTACGAGGACTTGATTAGTTTGGTCAAATGTTGGCAAGGCAGGTTGTAGGAAGAAACAGAGCACAGATGTGAATGAGGAGCAGTCTTACTAATATTGACTGATGCGTTGTGGTCACAAAACACAATGATTGTTTCCTTTGCCATATATCTCCTGAAGGAAGGGGAATAGATCATAACAGAGTGGTAGGCTGGAAGATAGTGGGCAAGGATTGAAGGTCCTTGGCCATACATCTGCAAAATGGCAGCGTCAGATTGGAACCTTGAGGTGACCAATGATTCTTGTGTGTCAAAAAGAAGGTTATGCTATTTCTGTTCCTGTATAACGGTGACCCACTGTGAATCTCATCGTGAGTCCTTATGTCAAGATGACGAGCAACTTGTCTACAATTTAAAAAGGTTGAGAAGTCTGGACACAAAAAAGCTGTCTGACATTGAGTAACGTTGCGTGGTTAAGGTGTCCAAGCAAGGACCATATTGCATATTTCATCATAGATTGAGACAATATAGCTTCAACAAAACTTCTCCAAATAGATCTAACTTGTCCTGGGGCAGGTGCTCATTTGTTGTATCAAGAGATAAAGTCAAGTCGCAGCTAATATGCTCATTTAAACAAGAGCCATTATGGCAAAGTGATCTTCGGTATGGAAATATGATTGAAAGTAGAAACTACCTTACAAGTCCACGTATTGATTTGTGTCCCTGTAGAGTTTTAATGGTTTGAATTTCCTGTAACAAAAGTAATGGTTAAACCCTCTTGAACATATATAAGATTACCTGACCTGATGCTTGGACAGGTTGAATCCATATGATATTTTTAATCGTGGTCATCATCCTGCCGAGCTATTACAATAGCTAGGTATTACTAAATGTGGAAATTAACTCTATTTTACATATGGACATTACCTGAATTTAATGTAATAGCTTATAAATATCAATG
>NW_007577798.1:729581-737177 GCF_000690725.1 Stegastes partitus | reverse complement strand
TGGTGACTTACGTCGCTTTGAGGCGGGATTTGAAAGAGATTTTCCAGAGTAACGGCGCTCGAGACTTAGGTCACGTGATCGATGACTTCTGCGATGCTGGTCCACTTCAGTTTGAACGCTGCGATCCTACATTGAAGACGGATCGGACTGCCCGGGTAGGAAGGTAAGAAAAAACCTCTAACCACTGATTTTTATAACCTGTGTGAAGGATCTCTGAAGACGAGATGAACAGCAGCGAAGATTTGTGGATCTGTAGTGGCTGGTGGAGTAGAATGAATGAACGCTGCCTCAGCTACAAAGCTCACTAAGTGGGTGAGCTGGACTTAAACAGTGAACGACTGGACAGAAAGGGCCTTGTAACTCCATACCACTTACGCAAAGACTCCATGTAAGATGCAACTAGCAGAAGTGGAAAAAAATAATGTATTAAATTGCAGGCGCCCTAAAAAAAATACTACAATTTCACACATTTTTGGAGGGGAAAAAAAAACAACGTCTTATGGATTGAGACTGAGCCGAGGTCAAAGATAAAACTATTATTATTATAGGTAGTGTAAGCAGTGTGCGAAATAATGTAAATACAATGTCTCCACAAGCTCAATTAATCAGCATGTATTTGTGGTGTTTGGGAGCTCAAATGTCAGGGAGTTTGTTTTCAACATGTCATGACATTTGTCTCTTTTCCTTCTTCCCCCTGGCTGACAAAACGGATGCATACCATTTGCAGAACTTGTTATTGACTTGAAGAATCAGACGGATTGAGGATATTTTCTTAAGTTTTGGACAGACAGCTTTGGACACCTTGAGTTCAGTTCAGTCAATCCTATCCATAGTTCACTCACATTAATGCTCATGACACTTAATTCACGTCTTCAGCAGATAGCGGAGGAAGAGACGTGATGTGCACACAGGCTGGATGAAAAGAATAGGCCAAGAAATGAAGACATCTCACAATTTCACAGCCTTTATTATTAAACTAATACGCTTTGCACTGCGGATCAACATAGTTTTTAGACATTTTGCTATAAGTCTGTGTTGCAGACCTCAATCCTTTAAACCTTTATAACCACATCTGAACCCTCGAATGATTCATTTTGTCCTTCAGTGGGAGGACGGTTCCATCAACGTGACCATGTGAACGTACACTTTTTGTGGCCCATGTGACATACCACAAATGCAGGGACACACAATTGAAATGGGAAATAAACCACATAAACTGTTCTCTCTGCTGCACCAGACATCCTAAAAATGCAGGAGTGTGTAATGTGTAAGTACCAGACAACAAATAATATTTAACTGAGCTCATCAGTCCAAAGCATCAAACAAGAAAAGCCGTAGATAAATAATTTGGAGATTACATGGCTGTCATAGCAGCCCTGTTCCACTGCAAGCCTCTGAGGGTGTATTCACTGGTGTAATAAGATAAAGGGCTCTCTAACAACTCAGTCAGACTTGGGAGCTGCGTGGATAATGAAATGAAAGGATCAGATGAACACATTTTATTGGCAGAGAAGACAACCTAATGGGAAATATGGACTGTGTGGAGCTGAAAATTAAATTGGTAGAACTGTAACTACAGGCAGTTTCTTGTTCGTCTGAGGTAGACGAAGAGCTGGACCTTCACCACAAGAGCCTCTGAGTTTAAAATACAAATTTGTAACAATTCTTACGTTTTTCTTTCTCTCCAGATGATTTTTTTTCCTCTTTCCTTTTACTGCAGTTTTTTCAAATGCTTTTCAAAAGCAGAAGTCCTTGGCGTATGTCTGAGGAGAACAATTAAAGACTACAAAAGAAAATTAAGAGCAAAAGCGGCAGATGATTAAAATTGATCTCCTCTTTATCTCTTTTCAAGATACATTTTACAGCAGGCAGTGAAGGCCAAGACTTCTCTCATAGCTGAACTGGAGGTTCGCATTCCCCAATGATTTGATTTAGAAGAAATACTTTGAATTACTTTTAGTACTTTTGTATTGTTTATTCACTCATGAGTTTTTTCTCGCATGTGTGTCCTTGTACAAGCATTAGGATATTATTCTTCGTGTGCAGCTTTTTGTCTGCTTCAGTTATATTGAGCTTTCTAATGAAAGAATGAACAGAAACAAGTTATATGAAAAGCACACACACAAGGGTGCCTATCCCCACTCTTTCCTTGTGATAGAAAATCGAAATTAAGCTTTTACACAAGTTAGATAAGGAAGATCTGTTCCCTCACATTCCATCTCTTTACGCTGCCCTATTCCCTTAACCACCTCTTCTTTCCTGCATTGTCAAGATCACTTCATTCTCATTTTCAACATCACTAGTCTTGTCCAATGATCTGTCTGCCCACGTTCTAGTCTGGCTGCGCTTCATTATCATTCTGCTATAGTGTAGAAAAACAGTCTGGCTGATTTGTACTTCTTTAAACCAATCACAATTGGCTTGAGTGGAGCTATAAGTGAAGGATGAGGCTTCGGTGGTCCTTTAAAATAGTGACGGGGCACATTTGCATGCAGGAAGGCAAGAACTGTGATTTAAATGGATAATTTACTGGCAAATCTTCTGCAAAATGGGGAGGTTGTTGTGGTTTCCTGTTGTGAAAGAGATTTTGAACACAGTAGATAGTGGAAGGGGAGGAGAAAGCCATCTGAAATGCTCAGCCAATGGCAGGCTTATGCCCTCAGTCTGCATATGAGGTGTGTCAGAAAAGTTTCAGGACTGGTGTCACAAAAGATATGTTTCAAATCCACACTACAAACTACAAGTTTTCCCCTTCCAAGTAAACACACTTTCCCAGCCTTGTCTGCCACACCGTCATGCACTCCTGGAAGGATTCTTCCGGGATCCAGCTCCATCGTCACAGCCATCTTGATGTCGTCCACGTCTTCAAAACAGGTCCCCTTGATGACCCCCTTGAGCTTGGGGCAGTAGAAAAAAATCCTACAGAGCCAGGTGGGGTGAGTAGGGAGGTTGCTCCAGCACGGCGATGTTCTTATCAGCCCAGAACTGTCGGATGCTCAGGGCATTGTGAGCAGGCGCGTTGTCATGGTGAAGCAGCCGTGACTTGTCCCGCAACAACTCTCGCCTCTTCTCGCGCACTGAATGAAGCAAACGCTGCAGGATCTCTTTGTAGACGTGCTGGTTGATCGTCTGAAGGGGAAAACTCAAAATGTATCTTTTGCAATACGAGTCCTGGAACTTTTCTGACACACCTTGTATGCTTAGTCAGGGTAACGTGATTTCCAGACTATAAGCCGCTACCCTTTTCACCCACTTTGAAAACTGCGGCTTAAACAATGAGGCGGCTAATTTATGGATTTTTACGAGTTTAACGAATTTGCTTTGAGACGAAAGACATTAAGAGTGACAACGAAAGAGAGACTGAGAAAATGTGTGATGAAGTAATTCTGAGGCTGTTCAATTCCAACACTGAAGAAGATGACTTTAGTGGTTTTAGGGCACAGGAGGAAGATGAAGATAGCGATCAATGACTTTTCCTGGTAGGTTGCTGTATTTTTTGTTTTTTAAACCAGCCGTGTTACAGGTGCTGTTCGGAAAAAAGCATTTACGGTGCATATTTGTGTATGCTACCGATACTTATTTAACCCTTTCAACACTATAACCCTCTACACCAGTCTGCGGTTTTTACCCCATTCAACCCTGCAGACCGGTACAGCGGGCTCCGGTATATGGCGACATTCTGTTACATTCATTTTGATTGTCGATCAGTGGGAATCCCCGTATGTGAACAAGCGATTCAGTCATGAAATAAGTTATGCAAATTGTAATAATAATAATAATTGCATACAGGGCTCTCATCAGTGTCAGAACAGAAAAACGGCCCGTTATGCTGCTGCCTGAAAAAACTACGCTGCACATTGAGCCGATGCATTGTTTTCAAGGGTACGTAACGGCAAAATATGTAACAACAAGCGCCGTTGGAGTTTTACTTCAGTCATCTTCGCTGCTAACGCTGCTATTCGCTCGCGTATTAGCCGCCAACCAATAGCAGCATTCGCTAAGACGACGACGACTCCTCCACCCCCCTCCACCATGTCAATGATGGCAACGATCTTTCTCTGTAAATATCTCTTGTTACAACGTGGACACCTGCGGGTTATTAACAAGTGCGGCCTATATATGTACTTTTTTTCTTTTTAAAGTTAGTGGGTGTGCCTTATATTCAGGTGCGCTCAATAGTCTGGAAATTACGGTAATCACTCTCTTATCCCTGTTCTTCAAAACCATCATAGTTCTGTCACGATGCCTTTCATACTGTCTGTTACACAACCCTCTTCCTGCCCATCTCCACCTCATCCAGGTTGTCAAGGGAATCTCAACCAAACCCTCCATCAGCCATCTGCTAACTCTGCTCCACCACCACTAGCACATCGACTCCGGTGGGCCCTGTCCCTGTGTCGTGCTGCGATGCCTGCCTATGATGTTGCTTCTCATTGGAATCTCACCACCAAAATATTTCCATTCCGCCTGTTTTCCTGCAATAGACTTTGCTCTTTATTTCCACAGGATCTCTCCTCACTGAAATATGTGTAATTAAACATAACATCGCAGTGTTATGTTATTATCTTATGATGTTATTTGAAATAGAGCCCAAAGCGTATTAAAAAAAAAAAAAAAAAAGCAGACTACTGTTGGTGGTGATTTGTCACCTCCTTTTATAGATTCACATCAGGGGGCCCTCTCTCTTTCTCACAAGCAATCACTATAAACCGTGAATAGGCCTGCTGTCTGTGCAAAATGTACATTACAATCCAGTCTCCGCAAGGAGGGAAATGATTGTGCGTCATCATTCTTCATTTGTCTGACAGAAATCTGCTCCACAGGTCCTGTTTGTACAGGTGTGATGCCTGTTGCTATTTCTGCAGAAAGATCTAAGGCAACAACAACACTACTGAAAAATCCCAAGATAACAGAAAATCGTGGTAATATTAATCCGACTGCACACCATTGAGTAGATGGCCAAAAAAGAGAAAATGTTGTGCTGTTGGTGATTTCCTCACGTCTTTTTTTTTGGATTTAAACACACACAAAAAAGAGCAGGACTGCAGAGAGAGCTTTGCACATGAGCATCAGCAGCTATGTTGCTCTCTGCATGTGGCCACCCGGAGTCAGCAGGTGAACCGGCTCTGAGAACCCGTAGGAGGTAAAGTGTCAGGAGAGACATTCCAGTTCAGAAAATTACAAAGATAAGCACCGTTTCTTAGGGAAAATCCCCTCAAAATATGAAAGCTGATCTCACTGTTCACCTTGACTGCATTTAAAACTAAGTGCCCACAAGAAACATTTGCAATCTGTGAAGCTTAAGCAAACAGAGAATGAAATAACATGGGCTGTTGGTTTAGAGCTTAGAAGTTACCAATCATCTCCACTCTGTGCTAGCCTAACCAGCTGCTGGCACATATTTAGCATACAGATATATTGACGTGAAGCCTCTCATATCCCAAAATGTTTAACTATTCCCTCAGATGCCACAACTAGAAAAAAAAAAAGAACAAACAAAACAACATTCAGCTGTTGCCCTCAGACTTGTATTGCAAAATGCACCCCAGTGTAAAAGCAATAGCCTTTTAGCAAACATCACTCTGACAACTCTAGTAGTCAAATTTGCAGCATAACAACAAAAAAAATAAAAAAAAATCCAACTTTGGCACAAAAGAACATCCACAACTTTTAAAGCACAGTCTGTTCTATTACCGCTGAAGAGATGCCAAAAACATGAGCATGGCTGCATGAAAAAAACAAAGTTGAAATGAGGTTCTTTGAAACAACAAATCTAACGCTGCACTTGCTTTTGCTGATTAGTTTACCCTTTCTCATCCAAGGTGTGCTAATCAGTGAAATCATCCACTGCTGCATTTTGCGATGATGAAAGCCTACGAACATTTGACCTGCCGGGGCACACAGTCGCCCACCTCTGCTTTACTGTCTACGCACAATTAGCTCTTCATTCACTTTAAACACCATGTTTGAAATCTGTTATTGTGTTCATTCCGTTACACAAGCAACTTTTTTTTTTTTCTCAAAAATCACAATAATGTTGTTAAGGGAAGTTTTCTCTGCACTTTGAGCTCATTGCTTTGTTGGCTAGAAGCTACAAAGTACGTATGTTAATCTTTCTAATTGCATAACCAATTTATCAGCGAGATTGTCCAGGTACATGTGAGATAGCGAGGCTTAGCTGGAGCCGGCCCGGGATAATTAATTGCAGCCATTAACAGTTTGTGCCACTTAAACGGAGCACCACCTCATGGATGCTGAAAAGAGATTCAACTTTTTTTTTTTTTTTTTGCATAGAATCATGTTCATGTAATCACAAATTTAAATAGAAACTCAGATGTTTGTGTGAGGCTTCTGGAAAACTGAGAATAAGATTTTAAATGCAGACTCACGGCGCAGAGGATCAGCAGCGAAACACTCTTAATGTGGCCGCAGATTTCGACATCATTAGTCAGAAATGCAGCCAGAAAGACAAACAAAACAAAAGAGAGGCTGCAGGAGGATCTCAAAACCTTAATGCAAGCTGGCAGGTAAAAAAAAAAGAAAAAGAAATGGATTGAAAGTGAGGACAACCTGAAGCTGGCAAAGATGTGAATACTGATAGGTATTTATAAGTGTTTATACTGGGGCGAATGTCACATAGTAAGCTAGTGTGTTGGCAGGAGATCAGTCAGGTGATGGACTGTGGCAGCAACTTCATTCTGCTTTGACTTTAACCAAGACTCTATTGTGTTGAAGTAAGTCATGAAAGTGTGACATGAGAACCCCGTCTCCCAAATATGATATTGCTATATGTATATGTATATGTATGTGTGTGTGTGTGTGTGTGTGTGTGTGTGTGTGTATAAGTTAGCGACATGATTCACCCAGGAGACAGATGTTGTGTTCTGCATGGGACCGTTATTCTTAGACTTAAAGGCTTGACTCAGTTTATGCACCAACAGTGGTTGGTTTGGGTTAAAATTGCAGCCATTTCACAACAGGTTTGAAATAAAATAAATGGCAAAGATATGTTGATTAGTAACTTATTTGTGGTATGTCACACATAAACGTAATCCGGCAGAAAATACGTTTTCCGGTTTAGTCGTATAGGAACAGACAGCACGTGACCAGGACGATGAGCTGCAGCAGCTGGATGGAATTTGGTCTTTTTATTTTTATGCTTTTTCCATATGTGATAACTGTAAGAGACTGCATCTGGAATTAGCAGAGGAAACTGAAGACATAGATAAAATCATATGTTGCTTTAGTAATGGACAAAAAGAAAACAATCTTATTCTTAATATCGCAGACAACTGGTGAATAAGTTAGAAATATAAAGAGCGTCCTATCATTGGATGTTTACATGTAAAGCATGCTCTTGCTGTGATGGAAATTTAAAATTCTCATTTGCTTCAACAATTAATACGTTCTCCAGACTTCCAGCGGCTCAGTGATTACTGTCCATAATGAGACTCTGCCATCCACAAGCATCTGCTTTAATAATTACCTTTTTTAAAATTTCTCAAATACCATCACGTGCTAAGGGGAGGTTAAACTTATTGATAAGACATGACACAACAATAAATTTAACAGTCCTTTTCCATTTGGGGGCTGCAA
>NW_007577798.1:655431-729406 GCF_000690725.1 Stegastes partitus | reverse complement strand
GTTGTCTGTCTCTAAGTGTAGCCCTGTGATAGACTGGTGACCTGTCCAGGGTGTCCCCTGCCTTCACCCTAAGTCAGCTGGGATAGACTCCAGCCCCCCTGTGACCCTAGTGAGGATTAAGCGGTGTATAGATAATGGATGGATGGATTTTCCATTTGTAAGTCATACAATTTCCTATTTGCAACGTGTTTGTTGTTCAAAGTGCTTTTTTTCTATGTGAAATGGCTCATGCACGTCATTTTACAAAGCTCAGACCTCCATGACACTGCAGCAGCAGACAGGCTCCCCTTTTAAGGTTTGTTCTCAGCTCGACTAGTGAGAGGAAAGTTTTATAATAACTTAAAATATTAGCTGGCAGAGCATAAAATCTGACTTCTAATAAAATTCTATCTTGCCCAAAGGAAGTGAGCGCTGATAATGATGCTCCATATCAGCTTCACACGTTTGCTGTCTGTGAAGTTGAGACGGCGTCTTTTTACCTCGTAGACAAAGATCTGCGAGGTCAAAATGAATTTCTACTCCACAACATCTACACCTCCTAAACTGTCTGCACAGTGTTTCTTCCTCACAGGCATAGATGGAGAATAACATAGTACTTTTTCTCAAGTTTAATACTTAAGTACAGTTCTGAGGTACTGGTACTTTATTCATATATTTCAATTTTTCATAGTGTTTCCATTTAATGAAACTTTCTTCTTCCAGCTGCAGAGGCAAATACTGGACTTTTTCCTCCACTACATTGTTTTGACAGGTATACCTGTATAGCTGTCAAATAAATGTCTAGTTTTTCTTCAGAGAAAGGTTTTATATTAGGAAGTCAGCCGTTAATAATATAAAATACAACATATATTGTAGTTTAAGATTTAAGCAGCAGTCTACTATAGTTACGGCTCCACCAAAGAGATTCCCTCTACACTTGTGGCTTCATTAAAATTATTCTTTAAGTTATGCAGTCGTGCAAAAAAAGCAGACAAAGGTTTAAAAAGCGAACATAATCATATGTGAAGCAGAGTTTAGTTTCACGTCTTTAATGATCTCACAAGGCTCTTGATCCATGAGTTGGGAATCAGTGGACGAAACTCACTACTGAAGTTGTTACAACTACCTTGAACACTGAAATGCTGTTAAACACTTAACAATGCAACAAATAATATACCAGTCGACAGGTATGTTCAGCTGCATTGTAGGAGCCAGACTGAGCTATGTGTTAATATCTTGTTGTTGATGTGTGGATGTGAGTGGGAGAGAGTGCATGTGTGCCTGAGTGGCTATGGGTGTGTTTTAACTCCACCGAGAGGAGGCTGGAGAGGCTGGCTCCACCTGACTGAGGAAGCTGAAGGTGGAGCCCACGGGAGAAGGCTTAAGAACCAGCTGCCACAGCATCTGGGTGTGGCTGAGGAAGGCAAACCGTTTTCTGACCATGTGGCTGCATCAAGGCCTTCTTTAAGACTCTTTAATTTAAAGCTTTTTTATTCTATTTTGACTTGTAATTCAACGAACAATGAATGCAATAAATGGTCAGTGGGACTGATTGAATCCACTTCTACTCATCATCATTGATCTTCGTGTATCAAGACTAAATCTAGCTCAGGCATCAGTCGTAGTCAAGCAGCAGACTGAAGGGGTTTGCTGAAATTGCCATTACATGCATTATCTGCACTTTTACTTTGATATTTTAGTGCATTTTCCTCATAATACCGTGCATTTACCAAAGAATATGTTTTGCAGTGGGATATTTTTACACCGCGGTATTGGTAATTTCACTTAAATATTTCAGACAACATATACAAACATCTTCTAACACACATCAAAAGTAATCTACACTGAAGAATAATTTGTGTCTGATGTGACTTTTGAGGCTAAAGCTCTGTTATAAATTCCTCAAATGATATCTACGCCTCCTTACTTATTAAAAACTTCAAAATCTATAATTATGCAAATATTTTTCACTTCAAAAAGTTAACTACTGGGTAAAAATATGTCTCCAACATCTCCAAAAGACCGTTCTCCATGCACGCACAATGCAAGCTTCAGGTTTGCACGTCACACTTGTGTCAGTCGCCTGCTGGACCCGGATTGGCTTCCTGACAAGTTGTCACATCACAAATCCTGCTCGCAGGTTCGCCCGTTAAACGAGACTTTTTTTTAGGCTGAGCTCAAAGAATGTTTTCATTTCAGCAGAAGAATTTTAGAACAGTCTTCTAATGCCAGGCCGCGCACATCCATCACTCTGTACAGTAAAGCTCAAATATTCAAGAGAAGCAACATTGATCAAAGCTCATTTTTGAGTAGAGCGAGGCTTTAAGTAAAGGATCTGAGTACTTCTCTTCTTAGATCAGTTTTCACCAGGTAATTGAACTTTTCATGCAGTCTAGCTCAACGAAGCAGCAGAATCGCCGTTTATGTATCGCCCTCTCGCACATTCTCCCGTCTAGCTTTTACCTGAAAAGTTCTTTACTTGATTACTCATCATTCACATGAATTAAATCTAGATTTATTTACATATTTTAACTTTTTTTTTTTTTCTTGTTTATGTTTACTGCACACTGTGGTGTCTGACTGCGTATCTGTGCGGAGAAACAGCCTCGACAAAACAAGAACAGCACACAACATTAGAAACTGGAGAGAAACTAAGTGGGTGATCTGATTAGACTGTGGAGTTTCTTGCTGCACAAATTATCATATTAATAAGAAAACCTAATTTTCCTTAGTGCTTTAAGATTTCGAGTTCATGCCTGAGTTCATATTAATACATTCTATGTAATATACAAAGACAGGTACTGTATGTTGACATAGGATTATCTGCAAATGAATGCACTGATTTACTTAATTAATAACCACATTAACATAACTGCTTATCTTCTATATATTATGAGCACAGTGCTGGGATATTAGGCAGTTCATGTGCCTCCTGGGGCACCGCAGTAGCTCACTTGTGATTACTGTCGCCTCACTGTTAGAGGGTACTGAGTTTGAACTCAAATAGAGCTGTACTGTGTGTGGAGTTATATCCTTATGTTTGCTGCTGTTTCCTCACATCCCACATTCAAACACTAGAAGTACTGCTGCTGCTGTCCTCTTAAGACCACATGCTTTAGCTACAAAACAATCCTACCTTTTTTAAATTTTTGCTGACAATGTGCAAACGCATATGTCATATTGTTACTTCTCCTTTCCAGGCATCCACTGGTTTTGAATCATTTGATGTGAAATTCTGCTAGCAAACTAGTGAAAGTTGCTCTGCTGCATTACCTCGTAACAATAGGCTAATGTGACTTTAACAGAATATCTCTTGCTTCATACTTCAAGTGGAAGGGTGCCATGGAAGAATCACTACACAACACACTGCTCTAGTGCCATCCCACTGGCATGGATTAATGTCATGTAATCTATAACAGTGTACATTAAAGAGCCCATATGATGCACATCTAAAACTGTAGAATTTTATGTCTGGGATCTACTAGAATATGTTTACATGCTTAAATGTTCAAATGTCTTTTTTTTCTCTAACTGTACATTTCTGCAGCATCTCTCCGTCTGATATGCTCCTGTGTCTTTAAGGCTTCCCTCCTGAAAAACACAGTCTGCCTTGATTTTCAACTGACCAGATGAAAGTAACTAAAGGTTTTTGAGTACAGGGATGTAGCCTGAACAGACGTTGTGCTAGCATTAAGATAAAGTAAGGCAGTTGCTTATTGTTTGTATGAGGGCATTCCAAAGTAGCATTGATGCAAAGACATGGCACCTCAGCCATGTGTAAATGGTAAATGGTCTGCACTTATATAGTGCTTTTATCCAAAGCGCTTTACAATGTGTTTCTCATTCACCCATTCACACATACATTCATACACCAGTGGCGACAGAGCTGCCATGCAAGGTGCTGCCTGCCATTGGGAGCAACTTTGGGTTCAGTGTCTTGCCCAAGGACACTTCGACTGTGGAAGGGGCGGGGCATCGAACCGCCAACCTTGCGATTGGAGGACAACCCACTCTACCACCTGAGCCACAGCCGTCTGTGTGTGTTTTAGGAAACATCCATTTTCTACAGAGCCAACGGGAGTTATTTTTTCCTGCAGAAAACACCATGCAGGACACATCAGAAAACATCATGCAGTTTTTTCTGTATGTTTGCAGGTCTTTTACATGCACACACACACCAAAAAAAAAACCACAATATTAAAAAAATAAAAGTAAAAATGCCAAAACACATCATGGGCTCTTTAAAGTGGTGATCCTGAAAATATCTTTTTCATTGTCTTTGGCGACCAGTAAAAAGTTGTCACACACTTGTCAGTTGTCACCAGGACCACGCTTACAGAACATTATCCTTGTCCGTGTGGCCATAGTGACGTTTGTCTGCAACTCGAGCAGATAAACAAACTTTGTCATGTTAGCTCTGCCTATCATCTGTGGCTGAAAGAAAACTGCCTGATGATGGAACACCTGCGATTTTAGGTTGGAGTGTCACCACAGATGCCGGTTCTTAACATTGTAAATTCAAGGACTCTCAGACTTTCAGCTCAGTCACCCGTTTGTTACCTCATTAGTGACGACAGTGACTAAACAGGCATTTATTGAAATGAGATTGTCGTTTTAAGTCAAACATTAACAGCCAATTATGAAGCCTGTTTTTCTTGTTTCTCATATCACAGTAGGAAAAGCACAGTTGTAAGTAATAAATGAACAGCTGGATTCCATTGAGTTACTTCTATTTTTTCTAATCCTGGTACCTCAAAACCATTACATCTTGAGTCGTTTGTGCAAATAGCTTATAATGAGCAACACTGTTAACATGGAGGAAGAAGTCTAGTGGCATCTATATAGAGCCACTTTGAAGGGAGGATGTTGGGGTGGATGAATGGGCCCAAAAATGTTCTTTTACACACATTGTTTCATAAGCATCTGTGTGGTATCGTTAGCGAATCTGTGTGTCTAAAACTTAGTAAACCTTTACCAGAGAGGTATCAAATCAATCAATTGTAAAGTGTTTATTATTCAGCAGTGATTTTAACTCTTAGGGCTGGCACATCTCCTCCCGTCAGTATGCTCCAATGGGTCGTATCAGAGGTTAAAGGTCAAATGACCTAGAGATGGATGACAAATTAAAGGAAAAACATAAATCTATAACTTCCACAGTGAGGAGATCCAGCGGCTCTGTTATGCTGTGGCATTTTGTTGGCATAGTTTGGCTCCACTTAGAGGCAGGAGCCACTGCAAATCAATACGGATGCCATGCATACATGAGGTAAAATTGCATTTGCCCTGTATTGCGCTCTGAGCTGCAGGCTCTTTCTGTGCTAATGCTTGGACTCATTAATATTATTTCCACCAGCAGCAGGAGCAGCAGTGTTTGTAAAATGTTTAGCTGTGAATTAAAGGTGAAATTATTTGTGGTAAATGGGTAGCATATACAAAACCCGTCAGATCTTGAGAGGTTGGTGGCCTCCTATACTCATAAATAGTAAAGATGGGGACAGTGCAGAAGAGATTTTTTTTTTCCCTCAGGGGATTACCAAAGTATAACTGAACTTTGTGGACAGTTGGCTGAGTTTGGACATAAAAAAAAAAAACAAAGGCCCAGAGCCCTCTGTACTTTTTGTAATTAAAGCACAGGCTGATGCCAGGATCCGTGGCAGCCTTTTATATTTCTAAAAATCATTCCACTGTAGCTTGTTCGTGCCACAGAAGTGTCATTTTGGATGTAGCAGCCCCGAGACCCTGTAATCACCCGTCAGTCAAAAGTGGAATACAAAAACAAGAGTTCTCGCCAAAGTTGATACGTAATCCAGGGATAAAACAGTGACTTACCGGTCTAAGTCACTCAGTTCTAAGTAAAACAAATTAAGTTCTAAAAAGCCTTGTATATTTTAGCATGTATTAAAGTTTCTGACTCATTATCTCACCAGTTTGAACTTAAATTAACATAAAAATTGCCAGCAATATTCCCAGTCCCATCTTTTCCTGTCAAAAGAATTGTAAATAAGAAGAAAATGTTAATGTCTTCATACAAAGCTGACATCTCTTGGCCATTCAAACGCGAGGTTGAGTTTTTTTTCTGTCAGACATGAAAATTTCCAATGTGACTTTTATTCTTTTAACAAATTGGCACACTTTCCGCTATGTCACAAAAGTACACAATTAATACACATTATAGTTAGAATTATTTGGCATGTTTGATATGTTTTTACAAGAAGATTACCATGTGAAACAGTACTGTACATCGTCTCACAGCTTTCATGATATCACCTACAAACTTTTCTAACTCGGGAAATATTCACACATTTTCTTAAAGAATTTGATTTATGGATGAAGAGTAAGCAGTGCTTTTTTTTCTTCTTTTTTTTTTTAACTTCTCAAAAAATAAAAACAACATTTGATGAAAATGTTTACTTTACATAGTTTACAAATATAAACAAACCTACTGAAAAGTGAAAAGACATGTAAACTCACATTAAGTATTAAGGCCAGAGCACACTGGATGCAGTTACTGACGCTTGTCACTGGACGCTGTTTGTCGGATGCTTTAAAACTCGCTGCAGCGGAGAGATTTGATTTGCTGCACTGTGACACCGTAATGTTTAATTAACGTGTTTATTTAACGCCGTGTCTCCTCTACGGTCTGATTTATAAATTTGAATACCAGCTGGATGTCCAGTCAGGCTTTTTACTTCAATTATTCAGTCCAAATATGTTTTCTTTGCGCCAACTGAGCTCGCTGTCACACTTCAGAGCTTTGCTAACTCACCTTTTCCTCATCCACCTCTTGGCTTCTCTCAACCAGAATGTGGTCAAAAACCTGCATGATGTCATTTTGCCCTAAAGTGGGTAACAGTCACTGCAGGTTTACTAATCTTACAACATCCAGTCAAAGTCCAACTATGACTTCAATCAACTTTGAAGTACAGGATCGACCTGCACTCAGGGAAACAGTTTCATCTGCTGCCCAAGCATTTCTGCCTTTTAAACTATCGATCCGTATCCAAAGTTCGGTCTTCGTGTGAATAAACCATCATGTAAACAAATCCAGTAGTGGAGCCAAAAAAAATGGGTCACATAGGTTCACCGATTGATTTTCTAACATCTGTTTGCCGTTTGAGTTCACCTACCGCTGCAGTTCTTCAATTACATACAATGATGGTTTTTTTTAAGTAAACACGAATGTATAGCTACAATGAGTCAATAGTATAGTACTCTGTGTCATTAGACACAACATGAAGCAATTTAAACATTTTCTTTGCAGAGCTCAGACTCGCTATTTCTTGCAAACTCATCATCAAGTTTATCCCTCTAAAAAAAAAAAAAAAACTTCGCTATACTTCTCTTTACCTACATCCCTGCAGCTGCATAATTTCACAAGAAAATGAGCCATAAGAAAAAAAATCATTAACATCAGCAAAAGATATTTCAGGCAGAGAGAATGGCTCAATGTGCTGCTCAATGATCAGAGCAGCCGGCAGGCTTTACAGCCTCCTGTGTCCGTCCCTTATCGCCGCATCTCGCTCTCACATCTGAAGTACATGATGGGGAAGGAGCACTAAAAACACATCTCCTAGGGATAAAGAAAAAAGTGAGAGGCTATGACAGCAGTAAATTGGCTTTTTCCTCCCCTGAGCTTTACTCCAGACTTCCCGTGCATGCTGAGCAATTTGAATTGTGCTGTAATTGCTTATGTTGCTTTTCTCTCCTCGTCATTTCTACAATAGAATTTGATCTCATTACTTTTGCCCGTGGTTGAATTCTCAGCCAGTAGGAATGATACTAAGTGGCATGTTAACAGAAGAAGAAGAGCAGGGTGACTGTTGCACTCAGTTTTTTTTTTCTTGTTGTTTTTTTTTTTGGTTAACAAAGCGAGAAGAACCGTACATAATGCGACCACACACCGGTTCACATCTTATCACTTTGTAAATGAAGCAACTTCAAAAAGCGGTTCCTCTTTCTGTTCTTTTTCTTTTTTTAAATGGCACAAAGCAGTTTAAGTGCGGTGCGGGTTCTTATTAGCTTGTTGTAAAGTGGATTATCTTACTCAACCACAGTATGAAGGAGGGAGAGGAAAAGCCGAAGGGGCAGCAGAGAAACGGATGTGACATGAGTCATGAAATAGAAATCAAAAGCTGCGCTCATGCCTGGTTGCAGTGGAGTCGACTGGTTATGGTTTTTGGGAGCACGTATAGTATATGTGGCCTTGGGCGATGTGCTTCTTGTTAAAGGAGGGGATGCACTTTGAGTGTGAAGCAGGCTCTAGATAGAGTATTTGCCCAGACAGCACTTCTCAATTCACCCGTCCACTCATGTATCTGCTCACGTTGTTTCCTTCCTTTCATAGGAGATGACTCGAGCAAAGACATGGTGGAGCTACTGATATCTTTTAACTCCTGAAAAGGCTCAAGAGGAAAAACAGAATTATAAAACAAAGCTAAGATATTTAAAAAAATAATAATAAAAAAATGAAACGGGAAAATAAAAAAACGGTATGAGCATTTACATTTCTCCTTCGCAAACTGTCCGCTGTGGTTCATTCTGAGCGCTGACATGGATTCGACAGTGTAAAATGAGAAGGAGGTGGAGGCTTCAGTAGCTCCAGCGCTCCCAGTCCAACACGAGCGTGGTCAGCAGCAGTAATGGTAACATGGGCGCTGCTTGGCCGGCTGCTCCCCGCTGGCTCCCTCTCGCACCCGATTCCATGTTAGAGTCCTTCTCGGAATACGGCGGGATGACGTTGAACTCCTCGCTCGCTTCCTCCTCCTGCTCCTCTTCCTCACTGTCCTCCATCTGTAAAAAGCACGGAAAGAGCGATTCCTCCAATTAACACGAGTGGTGAAGCGTGGAGGGGAGGTCAGGGAGAGAAAGTCTACATTAACACAGAATTTACTATGTATGCAAATATCCCAGAGCTACAAGGAAAATAACCAAGAAGCTGAGACATGACTGTGGATCAAATGACACAAGAATAAAATGAATCACACGTGAGTTAGAAGGGTGGTGATTAAGCTCTGTTGCTGAAAATGGGCTGTGGATTATGTTCTTCACGTGTTGCTTTTAGTGTGTCCATTCAATGTCTTCCTGTGTGTGAAAAACATGTTTTGATGAATGATTACTGGGATAACAACAACACACTCATCTATGATGCATTATACTTACATTTATGCTTGATTTGAAAGTAAATTAAGGCGCTGATTAGGATCACGACTCTTTTATGAATTGGTAATATCAGAGCAAACGCAGCAGCATGACGCATAACTTACATTTCTTGTTTATTATCGAGCAGTGAGCCTGATTTGAAAGATTTCTATTAAAAACAAATATTAAAGAACCATCGCTAATTGTGTTAGTGAAAACAATGACCCACGTATTGGCAGAAATCCCAGATTTAATACAGATCAACACCAAAAATCTGTCTAATAAGTGTCGGATGGTTGGTGCTGACAGACAAACAAACCCACAGTAAAGACATTTCCAGTGTGTATTGTATAGAATTGGCCTTCTGATTTGGTCCCTACGCACAAGTTACATGAAGTCAAAACAGTAGCTGTGGAAGACAAAGCTGAGGAGAAAATATACTGTAAATGAAACAGGTAAACACACTCCACTGTAAGCAGGAAACAGCACTGGTACTGGTACTTGCTCATCCAGCTGTTAGAACTTTTTATTTATTTATTTGTTAAAACTAATCAATACCGACACTGTACAAACTAAGAATCTTGAGGCTCTTGTTGGACCACTATAGACTGCAAGGCTCGCGTCTTGTACTGCAAAAGAAATTAAATAATGAAGAATCCCAAAATACAACTGTCCTTGGTAGATTTTGTAACCCTCCATAATTACATATTAAATGTAAAAATGAGAATCATAAAAACTTAAAACTTGCAGAAAGCCATCCAACTTAGAAATGTAATATTACGTCTATTATGAATATGAATGAAAACCACATTTTAAGATTCCCTAAAAAAAAAAAAAAAAAAATCTCAGTTCTATTATCGTTTTACTATTCTGACTGAGTCTGGAAACAGATTGTTGGGGGAAAGTTTTTGCCAAAAAAAAGAGTAAAACTGGGATGGTTTCAATTAAAAACAAATAAATAAAACAGCACTAGTTCCTATAGGGAGCTGCATGGAGGCTCGGTGGTTAGCACCATCACCGTTTGCATCTCGGGCTGGGATCTTTCTGCGTGGAGTTTGCATGTTCTCTCCGTGCAGTGTGGGTTCTCTCCGGGTTCTCCGGCTTCCTCCCATATAGTCCAAAAACAAGTTTGAGGTTAATTGGTGATTCTAAATTGTCTGTAGGTGTGAATGTGAGTGTGCTTGGTTGTCTGTCTCTAAGTGTAGCCCTGTGATAGACTGGTGACCTGTCCAGGGTGTCCCCTGCCTTCACCCTAAGTCAGCTGGGATAGACTCCAGCCCCCCATGACCCTAGTGAGCATTAACCAGTGTATAGATGATGGATGGATGGATGGATAGTTCTTATTGGTACACAGTTAGGGTTGTCACAATCATGAAATTTTAGTTGTTCATACAGTGTTCATTTTATACCTCTGTTAGTTTTACATTAGTGGTAATAACACCTTTGATCACCACCTTTTTGCTGCAACTTCAACAAATTGCTTTCTGTAAGTCATTGGACTCTCCTTTAACATTTGGCTTAAAACCATCGCAGCGGTGCTGTGATGTTTGACTTTGCAACTCACTCCGTGACGCTAATGTCAACAGATGCTCATTGACATGCAGCAGGTCGAACACTACAAGTTTAGCGCCTTGAGATAAACAGTTGGCACCATTTAACTAAAGCAGTGATTGAAACATGACATTTCTGGTAGATTCATCTGGCCGTTTCTATGCAGGTGAATGGTGCATTATGCAAAATGATTACGGTGAGCTCGAATATTCACAATCAGGTGATTATATATGGCTTTTCTTGGTTATCGGCAGGTAGGTTGACACCTTGACACAGTCGTTCTGTGGACTTCACTTTCTCTTTATGTAACCCCAGACTGACTGAAGCTGAGATCAGGGCTCTGGGGGTCATAATATCTGCTACAGGGCTCTTGTTCTGTCTGTCACTGAAGATATTACTTCAGCTATATCTTTGGGGTCATTATGTCCTGCTGCAGTATGAATTTGGAACAGGTGAGATCCTTCAATCAGGTACTGCATGATGGATAAGAGGCTTGGAAAAAAATGGAACAGTAGTGTATATTTCTGAGAGGAAACATTGACAGCAGTGTGCCATAGCTTAATATAAAGACAGCACATGCTTATTTTCATCTGTTTCTATTGAAATGTGTCCAAACCTCATGAAACAATATCATCAATCCCAGCCCGTCTGGTCTGCCGGATTACATTTCAGCTCACACACCAAACAGCAGTCAGCCGTCAGCAGGTTAGCTCAGTCGTGGCTGTGCTACTTGCATGTAGGCTGAATGTCTTTCACCTGAAGGTCATAGCTACTTGCTGAAGTGATGCAAAAAAAAAAAGTGCTCCTGGGTGTGTCACTGTTGGAAGTGTAGCTGAACACACTTCTAAGCACACAGATCCACACCCAGCACTGACACTGGATGTGATCAGAGGTGCAACATAACAAAAACCGTCAACAAAGACGACACTGAATGGTGCTTTTCAGTATTTTACTGCGTTACTCCCAAACTTTCAGTGGCTTTGCCTCTTTGCTTGAGTTTTACTTGATTCAAAATAGCCTTGACATGTCACTGGCATCGAAACTAGAGGAGAAAACTTGTTGTACCTCCTCTTTATTGTCGCACAGCAATCATTTTTTTAGTGTCCATTTGACTTCTTTTAAATTTTCATGGACAGTCAATTCAAAAAATGTTCTCAAATCAGATTTAAAGCGTGGAGAATTTAGTGTCACTGCAGTATATGTTTTCCTTATCGCTTCTGCTAGAATTCGTCATCTGATTATTTCAGTGGTAGTGTAAACAACAAACAGGAAATTGAAGTGGATCACCTTTAAATGAACTGTGTTTCTGGATGTACGCTATATCCACTAACGGCACGGCTTCTGTGCTGCAAAGGTTTGTGGGATGGGATATGAGGAAGAGGAAATGCGGAATGAGTAGGATTAAAATGGTGAGAGAATGGGGAATATGGAGCAGATGGGTGTGCATATATGAATATTAACAGTAAGGGTTGAGTCTAATGCTGCAAACACCTACGGCTAATCCTCAGCCACAATGAGAGGTATGGGCAGGAGCGGGAGGGGGAGGGAAATAATCTGAGGTTATACAAGGAGCTCCTGGGTCCAACTCACTGCTACAGTCCCTGGTAGGTGTTACCACCTGATATACGCTTCTTCAGCTGAACTGGTACCAAGTGTTGAACACAAGCATATGATGAGACGGTGTAGAGAGTACTCACACTGTTGAATTCAGGGAGAGTGTTAACGCTGACATGGACCGTCTCCTGGTAGACGCGTGGGGAGGGCTGAGAAGCTGGCACTGGAGTGTTTTCCACAGGAGGAGGTGCGGAGATTCCCATGGAGCTGATGGCATTGCCTGAAACAAAATCAGCAGGGGGCATCTTCATTATGTTCACATCATTATTCATCTTTGAAGCATCACCAAAACATTATCAGCGACTTTTCGAAGCATAGTTAGAACTAACCACTCTGTAAATACTGGGCATAATTGGCTAAGATATGAATATATTGCTTTTTTACTTTTAAGTCATGTCCAGCAATTTGGCTTAGACTGATTTATCTCCACAGCCATCGGATGGCGGGATATGAAAGTGGTACATACATCCAAGTCCCCGATGGGAAGGATTCTGAAAGGTGAACTCTTCTGATTTTTAATCTAGTGCCAGCATCAGGTGAAAACTTTTATTTGTTCAATACTTCTCGTTTGCTCACTGCACACAGAAAAATTGGATGAAAAAATTTAATTATACATCTCTTCTAGACTTTCCAAATGTTATTGCACCTGACCTAAATCCAATTGAGTTCCTGTGGGCAGCCATAAGGGGGGAAAAAAAACTGTCAGCTTGCTGATACTCTACAGTGGATAAACTAAGAGCTGGCTGAAACATAAAGGAAACCTTCACCACAGTCGTTGGTATACTGGCCATCAGGGCATACTGGGACAGTCTAAAAATCTCTTTAGCAGCCCTCTCTAGGTGGCTGTCATTTGGTGTGAGAGTGAGCTGCATGCATGGAATCAAAAGTTATAGACCCAACTGGATCTGCATTTCTCTCCCAGTACACCCCTGACCACAGCTAATACAGAAACTGGTTGATTCCATGCCCAGATGTTGTCAAGCACTTAAAGGTTGCCAAACTAAAACATTAACAAACAGTGACTGTATTTTTTGTGCCTTAATTTTGAACTATATATCTAATGTTTGTAAGCAGGGATGCACGATATATGGGCGACCACATCGGTATCGGCAGATAGTAGTGTTATTTCCGATAAATCAGGATCAGCACAATAAAAACAAATTTAGCCGATGTGAAAAACCAATGATTGTCTAACATTAGCGCCTTCGTCTCTACATTTGACATTGCTGCTATTTAACAGATGTTTTTACTTAAATGATCCTGGACTTGAATGTTGAATATGTTAAAATATATTGAAATGTGTTACGTAATAAAGACGACTTTGTGGTCGAGCTTGGTTTGGGCTTCTTTTGAATAGTTTTCACCTTCTCACAGTGATTAGTTATACTTGTTTTTCGGTGTGAACAAAAATTGAATATCTACATCTGTAATATCGGTTATTGGCGATATCAGCATTCTTAATATCAAATATCGGTATCGGCCAGAAATGTTAATATCGTGCATCACTATTTGTAAGCTTAAACCATTTTCTTACACCAAAACATTACTTCTACCTTAAATGAATTGCCCTGGCTTCCTTGCAGGTTATGTCAAGTATTGACAGTCATACATTTTTAGGGCTACTTTTGTCCAGTGCAGTTTATCTAATATAAATAAGTGGGTAGGATATATTTAAAAAAGCAAACAAATGGTAATGTGGAAACCTAAAAATAAGTCAGGGTAATCTCTGCTTCCTTTGTTTTTCTGGCTTGTGTTTGCATTAGTGGGCATCCACTCAACTAATCTTCTGAATAAGACAAATAATGTGACGCAGGAAAAGTGACTTTATTGACGTCTACAGGTTGATTTCAAGTTGTGTCACGCTTCCAATTACTTGTATTGTCTCCAACTCTTTTACATTCACTGCTGCAAAGTGCTCACAAAACAACGGTGAGTTTAAATCTGACAGTAACTTAGTTGTCTTTTTACTCAAAACAGTATTTCTTCAGTAAGAACCTTTGCCACTCTTTCACCTCTTGTGGTTTGGAAACAATTCAACAAGAAGTCACATTATGTTTATCAGATTTGGTGAAAGGAATTCATTGACTCCACAGAGCCTGGAAATCACATTCACATTTGGCAGCCAGCCACACACCAGGGAAATTGTCTCTTGCCATTCATTTATTTATAAGAAAACATTACGGTTCAGTGGTTCGCCCTCTCAATCATCAATTATGACCCACCTCATTTGAATTCGGTAATAATGCACATTATAAAATGCTCAGTTAGATCAGCATCTCGACGTTAATTTAGATAATACTTGCGTTTGACAGCTATAAAGGTAACATTTCCTCTGTCATTATGCTGACACAGGAGGAATTGGCAGCTATGGCACACTGTGCCTGAAGACGAGCAGCGTGTCTGAAGTTTGGGAACATTGCATCACTCAAACTACTGGACTGACTTGGAAGAATAATCAACTGTTCACGCTTCCACTTAAAAGTCTTGGGATCTGAGGTGACCCAATAGCCAAGGGGTTAGAGCTCACACCACATGGGTGCAAATGCCGTCATTCCGTTGCTCTCTTGCCCCACATTCCCTGCCTTTCTCCACTGTCACCGACTAACAAAGGCAAAAATCGCCCTCAAAATGTCTTGGGAACTTCAATAACACTGTTGTCCATTAATTGAAAGCTTGGTGGTTTGATCCCTGCCCCATCATGTGCTGACATGTCTTTGAACGAGACACCGCACCCCAAGTTGCTCCCACGAGTCGCCAAGCACCTTGCACGCACATCATAGATGTGTAAGTGTGTGAATGGGTGAACGGGAAACCAACTGTGCGGCTCTTTGTAGAAGCCAGCTGGGGTTAAAAAAGCTGCTATATAAGTGCGGACCATTTAACAAGCCCCGGGCTGCAACCTGCCACACTGAGAGTAACTAAAAGTTTTGCCGAGGATTTAGATCGTGCAGTAAGTGCGGCGAATTATCCATTTTAATTACAGTTTTGGTCTTCCTGCGTGCAACTGTTTCACCACAACTATTCCACATTTTGGAGGGAACACCGAAGCCACATCCTTCACTTAGTCCTGCCCACAATGACTGTGATTGGTTTAAAGAAATACAAACAAGCCAGTGTTTTCCCCCCTACAGTGGAGTGATAGTTTGGTACAGCTGAACCATTACGTTCTACAAAACGGGCTGGCAAAAAGAAACTAATAATATGTTTATTAGTTTCTCTTTGGCTAAAAAGCTTCCAAGTGCAGACGGTGGTTGTTGAAGTCAGGATAAGTGCATTATCTATGCTGATGTTTTAAATGTCCTGAAACTACAGTATTCTGTGCATCTCGTTGATTATGTACAGCTTCTAATCCCAAGAAGCTTCAACTCCATTTTTACTAAAGCATTTAGCTCTTGTTACTAATACAAGCACTGCATTCATTAGCACATTTGCAGTTTTAATTCTTTGCTACAAGACAAGCAGCCTTGAAGCTGCACTGCGCCGCCTGCCCTAACCTTGACATGCTTTACTCACGTAGGCATATGTTGCTGCTGAACATGTGCAGGATGCGCTGACATCCTTGCCATTCGTTGCCGCTGCCTTCACATGTGCACCACTGGGACACCTCTGTGCTGCTGTTGCTCACGTAGTTTGGAGTCATGATGGTTCCTGGTCACAGAAAAAGAACAGAAGTGATAATGCAGGTGCAACTTTATAAACTCAGTAGATAGTATTTTACTCAGACTAAGGATTTTGTATTTTCAGCATACACCCCTATGGAAGATAAGACACAGTCTCCCAGAGATATTAGATGCCCTGTGGATCCAGTGTCACAGTTTTCCAGCCTTTGATACTGATAATTGCAGGTACACAAAATTACTTTTCAGGTGTGGGGAAACAGAAGGAAATAATATTGCCTGCATCATTTTGTGGAGCTGCTGGAAATGCAATTTCTGACTCAGAGCTGCAGCTTTTGGCAGATGACCATTTAAGAACCCCTGTGGAGTTATTTTGTGCACCAAAATGAAAATTATAAAGGCCAAATATCACTGTTAGACACCTGCTGATAACAGGTTCTGTAAGTGGCTTTCTGCCAATTCTTCTCCGAACTATTCAGTCTTTTAGCCTCCTCTACCTCTTTAATTTGTTTTCCTCCATCTCACCTATGAGTCCAGCGTAGGCCTTCAGGCACATGGCTCTGCTCTCTCGCATACAGCCAGAGGCAGAGAGAGGGGAGGGCTGGCAGTTGTGCTGGAAATCAGCAAACCGGGATCTGAAACACACACACACACACACACACACACACAGAAACGCAGAGGAGAAAACTGTTTTTTTATATGTCAGCACAGAGAAACAGAGTGTGCATTTTAAAGTGTTTCGACAATTTCATTTTGGGATTCAGGGTTGTGCTGAATCAAAACAGCAAAAGCAACACAAACAGCAACATAGTGTAAGAGCACCAAACATAAAGCCAGGGAAAGAGATAGCTGTGCACTCACATTGTAAACCATGTGTTAGTTCAGCAGAGCTTCAGGATATTCAGTTTTCTAGCCCACCAGCCACTTCTCTGTGGTAAACTATTCAGAAAGTCAATCTAACATTGTAATTTCATAGTGCACCTACAGTCACACCTGCAGTGGTTTACGATCCATAGATTTTTACAAGTAGATGATGTTTACAAAGCTTAAAATCCACCAAGGAGGTAGCAGTACCAGGACCAGGTCACTTCTGTTGGTAAAATACGACTTCCTGTCATGTTGAGGAGGTTGCCGATCTTGACACACTAAACCAAGTCTCCTACAACGATTGAAACGGCTGCAGCTTCATCTCTTTTATCAATTCTGGAGGAGATACTGCTGAAATATTTTAGAATAGAGTCAACACCATCAGGGTCTACAGAGTCATTGTAATAAGGCTGTTTTTCAATCACTAATTCAGGATATTGATTACGTCAAACAAAACTTTTTTGCTGGAATTTCTCACCTCTCACTCTGGTCTGGTTTTTTAAAAAGTCTCCACAGTGTTTTTTTTAAATCCATCTTATCCATACAGTCCAAGGTTGCCGTGTTTGGCCTTACAGTCGAGGAGATGCTACTGGCTGTATTTTTCTTCAAGCGTGAATTTTTAAAAAAAAGCAGCCAGGGCTTCAGGGGTTAATGTATTAAACATGCACACACTCGGCGTAAAATATCTTGTCATTTGTAGCCGAATAAATCATAGATTTCATCAATAATCGAAAACAGACGTGTAACTGTATGTCTTGATGTAAAACTGGAGACAAAGACTGGGATGAGTGTTTCAGAGCTCTTCAGTGGAAGCTCACAATAACAACGCATGTGAACAGAAGAATCTTTTTTTTTGTTTTAAATCTGTTACTAATAATGCAGCTCTCTAATCAGGCTCTCATTTTCAAATAACTCTCAAGTAATCTTTTCTCTTTTATGATTAATAACCTCTGATACATTTACACGAAGATTAGAGCGTAAGTAATGTAAGTTCTATACATTTATGAACAACAAGCCGACGGAGCGCGCACTAAAATTAGCCTCACAAAAGCTGCTGTAATCACACTGATGATTAAGAGTGTAGCTGTGGATTCTGGGCTTCTAAAAGCAAACTGTTCACTCCCACATCCTTCTTTTCTGTCTGAAAAACATAACCCTTATTGAGTTCTTGCTGGCCCCAAAAGAACTGTCACCTTCCTATACAGTATTTCTCTGAAGAAACACTGAAGATATAATACATTGAAGATATAAAAGGACTCCTTATAATTTCAGACATCTTGCTTTGTACCGTTGTGTTAATGCTCAACTGCTCCGAGCAAAAAAAGAAGCTGTGCCGAGCCTTGAGGCCAAAGACACCCTTTGTATGGATTTCTTTGTTCTTAAAGCATCTGCAAAGGTGATTTTTGAATAATCTGAATTGTTAACATCCAGGTTTATAATAGCTCATAGCTCTCCTCTCCTGAGCTAGCTCGCCATCACAATCACCATTAGTGGAAAAGAGATTCGCTGTATATAGCTACAATTTACATTAATACCCTCTCCAGTCAGCTGAGAAGTGTATTTCATTAGTATCCCTTTTGCGCGTTCGCAACTTTGTTCTGTTGAAGCAAGATTAGTCAATTACTTGATTCATCAATGAACAGAAAATTAATTTGCAGCTGTTTTGATGAATGATTGATTATGTAAGCCATTTTTCAAGCAAACTGCCACGAATTCAGTGGTTCCGGCCTCTAAACCGTATAAATATGCTGCTTTTCTTTGCCTTATGTCAAAGAAATCTGAGCATCTTGGACGCTTTGATCATTAAAAAAACATATTTTAATGTCATTTTTGGGGCTCTAACGAAAAAGTGATGACGGTTTCCCTATTTTGTTATGCATAGAATAATCAATAAAAGAACTGGCAGGGATTAATCAGTAATGAAAACAATCATTAGCAGCAGCTCTACGTGAGACACTAACAAAACAGGGAGTCACTCATCAAAACACTGCTCAATAGTGCAAATGCATCTCAACAAAACATCACAGGGCTTTTAATGTTGCCTTTTCATGTGCCGTTGATGCACTAGCCGTGGCATTTTCTGAAACTTTGAAAACCTATTCTGAAACTGAATGTTTCTGTTTTGTGTTGCTCTCGTGTTAAAACCCTTACAAGGGGCCACTTAACGGACCAAATCAATACGCTCACATGGCCGTCTTACCTACACAGCTCGTCTCTGGAGCAGTAGTTCTGCAGGCTGAGGCAGTTGGGTTTGCCCACTCTTTCCTCCCCTCTCGCGCTCTCCTCATAGGAACATGACGGGACGATGGTTTTCCTCCGGCGCTCCCCGCACAGAGTGTCAGAGCAGGGACAGAAGAGCAAAGCAAAGCTGTACTCCTCTGGCACACGCTCCAGGAAGCGCCGCAGGGCTTTGTGGCATTTCTGGCGGTTACAGCTGTTGTCAGAGACTGTTGCTCGCTTGGTGCAGGCCACAACGTATTCTGACCGCAGGGAGCCACATTTCTCATAGAGGCCACAGTCCTGAGCTGCCTTCAGACACTGGTTTTGGCCGTCCACGGATAGGGAGGAGGCTTCACGAGGAAAACAGAGTAATGTATGTCAGGAAAATAAAAATCTTAGATTGCATTTGAGAGCAACAGCAGGTTAAAACAGGACCCTACCTGCCATGATGGAGGCCATACGGGACATCTCTATGTTTCTCACCAGATTTAACTCCAGTTCTTCATACGGAGACACGTCGTATTCATCATATGCTGAAGCAACAAGAACCACACGTATTATGCAGCTGAGAATTCAAAGAACTCCCTGCACCACGCACAAGCCAATTCTTAAAACCCACCTGCAAATCTCACAGTCCAGTAGACCCTGAGGCAGTGTTCCTCCCTGCGAGAGCCACGCTGACACTTGCAAACTTGAAGGGGGCGATAATGCTGCAAGGAGTTCTGGGCCTCCAGGCACTCCAGGCGGGCATCTGGGCCGAGGGGAGACACGGCCTCCTCGGCGGCGCAGTACTCCAGCAGGCGATAGATGACCATGCAGGACTGCTCCTGGATGCAGCCCTGCTCCGCCACCAGACAGTCTAAGGACGCAGACACTGGCACGCTACCTGGAGGAGAGTGGACGGAGTTTATGGTCTCATCATCCAGTATTAGTCCTTGAGCTAAATAGGCTTTAATTAAGACAGCAGAGCGAGGCGAGTGCACTCCAAAGACACGCCACTGTACTGCAGGTTACTATAATATCCAAAAAGGACTGAATTAAATTAAATTGGAATCACAAAAGTGTAATAGAGTAGCAAACGTGGGCGAAACCTCAATGTTCCTCATAGAAACACAGGAGTCGAGAGAATAATTTAACACCATAGGGTTATGTTGCAGTTATAATTGCTTCTTAATTATTTCTTTATCTTCTCGGTGGGAGTCCTAGTTGGCATCTCTCCTAATGTTTTTATGCACACACTCTTACAGTGTATCTTTGACTTTTTATTAATGCATTAGTTTTTTTTTTTCCACCACGGTGTCTCAGTGTTTGTATCAATGAGAGATGCATGTCCATCCAAGCTTTTGAAAATGTTCCAGCTGTCAGTCTCCTCACATTTTGGTACAACAGAGTCAGATACTGTGAGTTGGCCTCATCTTTCTTATCACACACCCCAATGCTCCTGGATAGGTGAGCTCAAAAAAAGAACTTTTAGATAATTTTTGTGAATTTATGGTGCCTTCCTGTCAGGTTTCAAACCTGGCTGTCAGGCTGTAGATTATCCTTCTCCCTTTTTTTGTATTCTGCACAGTATCCTAATGCTCTGTTTTTGTTATTTTGAAGGAACAAGTGAGCAAAGAGGACGATCCCGCAATAGTCATTAATCATTTCAGTTATTTTAGTAATTTATTTCCTCAGTTGGTACACACACACACACACACACACACACACACGCACACAAGCAAAAGTTTGATTTTCTTCTCTAAATTAATGCTACTATACTATATGATACCATTTACTGGTCTGAACCTACTCGTGTTTCTCATCCCCTCGATTCCCTCTTTCCAAAGTATGATTTATCCCATTAAATCCAACATTGCTACTGCTGAACTCTCTCAAAGCACAGTTTTAATTTACATTTTACCAGTGTCTCATATCACAGATGTTCATTCCACAGTTACAACATTTTGCAGTGTTCATTTTTTTGTGTCAAACACATTTTTGTGTCACTTGAAAAACTGTCCTCGCTCATCTGTTCAAGTGCTTCTTACAGAGACTTAAGAGTCGTCTGCTTAACGGCGCTGCATTCATGAGCCCGACAGAAATTCTACCTAGAAGACAATCAAATGAGGGTGTTGTGAAATAAATTTGTTTCCTGCTTCAAAAGGGATGCTGTTCAACAGCCACCTCTCATGTTTTGGATGCCTCTTTGATCAGCGAGTACTTGAACCATCATCAAGAGAGAATATTCAGAATAGTCCCTTCCTATGTGACAATCACAACATTTTGGTTCAAATAAACGAAGGCCAATAGCTGTCTGGAAACCAGGAAATGTGCGTTCATCTTTGAAAAACAGTGAGATGCCATTAAAAACCTAAATCTATAAGATAAAATAGGCTAAAAGATGTAAAAGCACAAGTTTGGTGCTTTTGGATGTGGCATACAATATCTTAAAATACGTGTACTCATGGATGTCTTGCACAAAAATACTGCTGGTATTATTGAAAGGCACATGAACAGCTTGGGGCAAAACCTTTTGCAGCAGAGTCTCTTCCATTTTGATACAAGCTTTACTCCAATGTCAGACACTATCTCCACCTGTAATGCCAGAGACAAAACCAATTTATTCAGCACTGTTCAGCAATTCCGACCAACCAACCAATACTTTTGCTTCCAATTTTGCTTTCACACAGAGACTCAGTCTGGATATCACATTCAGACAGTGGCTCAACTCAAATGTCCTCTTTGAGAATGTTTCCCCCCCCGAAGTTCTATTAGATGTATAGTCTGAGGCAAATGTTTTTATCTGACAGATGCATCAGCACATGCTACACCTACAAAACAACCCGCCTGAAGATGCTGCGGGTTTATTTCACCATACACATATTTAAAATCGTTCATCCCAAAGAGCAATAAAAGGGTCACTCTGTGCAAATGTGCTGCATATCAGTAGCCACATTCCCTCCACATCTAATGCGACACTCAATAGAAAAGCAGTGTTGGTCCATAGCGATTAAGCACTGAGCATATTTTGATTGGCAGTGTTCTGTCTCGAATGACTGGAAGTGAAAAAACACAAATCATTTCATAATGCTGATTGTTGCTCCATGAAAAAAACACAATGCAGGAAGGCCAGAGACAGCTGGAGGGAGGCAAAGGGAAAAAAAATGAAAGCCCTCTTCAAAAAGTGTATTGTGACGGAGCATTTCAGGAAATTAATTTTCTCAAATGTGACACATAATTGTCCCCACAAATTACACTTTTTACACAATGATTCAAGACTTAGAAGGAAAAATCACTTGGGAAGGCAATATGCACACACTTTCCCCACTTTATCTTCTTAATTTGCTATATCCTGTCACTTTTTAGCGGCGCAAAAAGAATAAGCTGGCAGCCACATAAAATATGCAGCGTAGTTAGGAATGAGTTGAGTAAATATTCATGTTTGAACCTAATGCATGTCTTTTAACAAATAAATGTACCTATTTTATCCTCACATGTACTTATGTTTCAGTACAATATACATCAAAAGAAGCTCATATACAAACACACACAGCATTGTGTTAGATCGGTCACACACTTCGATTAAGCTCCTGCTGACTGGCGGCACAAAGCGCGGCTGCAATCCAATTCTGCTGCTGCATGTTTTGCAATCTCAGACGCCACATGAGGTCCACGTCTCACTTTGGCATGAGACATATCATAAACAGAAGCTACGCTCCATCGCCGCTGCAGGAAAACTTCCAAAGCTACTGCAGTGACTCCATAGGGGGAGGTGGGGGAGAGAGAAAAAAAAAAAATAGGAGGCAAACACACAGGGCAGTGAGTCATATTCACAGCCACAGCTCTCTAAGGTATGTAAAGGTGATGATTACCTGTCTATCTGCCTATCTATGTATCATGATACCCTGGTAATTATACGAAAGTATTAAATCCCGCCATGTTTCGCTGCAATTTAGACAAGCTTCACGTAATCTCCTGTTTGGGCAGTGAACAGTTTGTTCATTATTCCTTCTCAGTGTTTGCTCCCTCAGGCTCACCATTGATAAAGAGAGACTATCAGCAGTTTTAGTTCCGAGCTTTTCTTTGCACACACACACACGCACACACACACACACACACACATACATATATATATATGCACAGATAACAAAAACCCTATATAGAGTACAGAGCAGCTCTGCTAAATCTTGTCCAGCAGACAGGTCAGAATTATTATTAATAATTCCCACATTATTTAATGTCACGATGATAAAGAAGCACTGTGCTCACATTAGGCTGCTCACGATGCAACAAATTGCGAAAGTAAAACTCTGGGTTAAGGGATTTCTGACAGTGGGGGTTGGGTGGGGGATGTTTTTAAAGAATAGAAGGAGTGAAAAAGTAAATGGGAGATGAATTACTGTGATACGCGAGCCATAATGCACTCTATTGATTTCTCACTGGGGTGATTAATAGAATTTGTGAGGCAAAACTGATGAAGGTTAACGCCATAAACGGTGAAAACCCTACACGTACGGACAATCACTGGGAGCAAACTGGTTTTTGTCAAATTTTCTCCCTCAGTCCTTTTTCAAACACGTGGGCCGGGCCGCGGAGCGCCCAGATTGTCGGGCGGTAATTTGACTCGAGAGGAGACCGTGGCGGGAGAGTGTGACTCTGATGTGAAATGTGCTCGCGGATTGTGACAGAAGGGACTCGTTGGAAGGAAGTCACAAGCTCAAGGAGGAAATGGCAGCGAGGCGGCAAGATGGAGCAAAAGTGAGACTAGATAAACATGTTGGCGACTTCTGCTGTTTGTTATTGCTGGCACCTCTTCACCTCACCTACAACCAAACCAGTGGGACTCCCGACTGGACTCAACATAAATTTGTGTGTGTTTTACATGCACATTCACATAAAGGCTTTCATTTGTGGTAATTGGGACGTTAGTAGCTATAGATTTGTGCCTGCGAATTTTCATTTCAAGTCGTTAAGATTGTCTTCCTGCACACTCTGAAGGTGAACATTACTGGGTTTCTTAGTCTACTAATGAGCAAATTAAATATTCTTTGGCTTAAACTTTAGTCGAACAAAACAAGCACCATGAGGGTGTCAAGTTAGGAGTTAGTCACAGCCTTAAATTCAACTGTGCTTTTATAGCTGCAATGACAATTAACTTTTTGAACTCTGATGAGTCTGTTTTAAATATCTGTCCTGTTGTGTTCATTAGAGCCACATTATACGGGGCTGATTCATGATAACGAAAATATTTATTCCTTTTCTGGATATAATCAAATCTTGGTCGGTGTAAATGGGATGAAGTATTTATTTTCACATATTGTAATGTCTCCAGTGTGCAGCGCAATTTAAAAAAATAAATAAACATTAATGATTTTATCTTCTCCATAATTGCACTGTTTTGTGTTGTTGTCATGGTTTTCTTACATGTTTATCTGCCTGGCTGTCCAAACTGTCTGTACGGGCTCTTAATAAAGACTGAGGTGAATTGATTAATTGAATTTTAATGTGCAAGTTAACACACTAATTGACCTCAAGAGACCATTCGGGAAAGCACGGGGCTAACAAATGTGAAGAAGTAAGCTTGCAGAACAAAATATGTTTCAAGTCAAAAGTGATAATAATAATAATACTGGAAAAATGACTAACCTTCAAAATAAAAATGACAAAAAAACAGTTGACAACATCCATCCATCCATCATCTATACACCACTTAATCCTCACTGGGGTCGCGGGGGGCCTATCCCAGCTGACCCTGGACCCTGGACAGGTCACAGTCTATCGCACACTTAGAGACAGACAACCAAGCACATTCACATTCACATCTACGAACAATTTAGAATCACCAATTAACCTCAGCATGTTTTTGGACCATGTGGGAGGAAGCCGGAGAACCTGGAGAGAACCCACGCTGCACAGGGATAACATGCAAACTCCACACAGAAACATCTCAGGTGTCCTCACCGGGACGTGAACCAGCGACCTTCTTGCTGCGAGGCAACAGTGCTAACCACTGCGTCACCTTGCGGTCCACTTGAAACCATCTCAGTCCAGAAGTTAGACCACCTTTTCATACAGTAAGTTGAATCAAAAAAACACTTGTGCCGTCTTGTGCATTCGCGTTTAGCGAAGATCTTTGCACTTTTTGCTGAGTCCTCCTGATTTTGCCCGAATCATAATTTGCTCACGTTTCCCCGGCTGTGTGTAGCCGTGGATGGAGGTGTTTCCTCAGGAAGGACACAGATGGTTAATCAGTGCTGATTAAGGCTTGTGTGGCTCCTTATTGACACAATCATTTCTGCTGAGCACGAAATTTTGCAAATTCCACCACTCAGCTTCTAACATAAAACGTTCTATTAACATTAAACATATGCTTAACGGTTTGCACATATTCTCTTTGTTATGAGGGAAACTCTGGCACCGCCTTGGGCAACCTCAGCCAAGCAGATCTTCATAGAGAGATAAGAAAACTTGTTTCTATAAAAAAACCTATTTTCTTCCTATGTGAGGAGATCACTCCTATTCGCATGCTATTTCAAAATGCATGCATTTTCTTCAGATGTGGATTTCTTTGCTCAAAGTCAATTTTCAAATGTGCAGAAAACAGGCAACTAGTCAAAAAACATTCATCAGAAGATCTTCTAAATACTTTAGCTGTGAAACAACACCTCAGATAAGTTCATTCTTGATATTGAAGACCCGCTCTGATGTAAACCAAGTGTTTACCTTGTTAACATGTCCATGTGGTGTTTTTTTATATGCTAGAAGACATATCATTAGCAGAAGAAGCAGTGCTGCACCATGGCTGAGTGTTTTTGCCCTGAAGCTGAGTTGCAGACTCCAGGACAGCCAGGGTTTCATATGTTTCTCGTCAACTTACAGGGTGGGACTTTCCATAGCATGATTCTTCTTCAGAATCAGCTTCCAGTTCAAAAATGTCTGAACAAATCACTCGATATAACAACTTACTATTGTTTTTCACTGTTTCAGCAGAGCAGTAGGTGAGCTGGTGTGCTCGAGCTGCAGCCAGCAGCAGACGGGTGAGGAAGAAAGAGGCAGGGACTTCACAGGAAAAAAGGTCTAAAGTTACATCTTTTGTGGCAGGATGTGATTATTTAAACTTGTCACTTTGACACACGGAGGTGAGGTTTTAGGAGTTAAATCGATGGCTGGAGAGCGACTTGAAACAAATGAATTTGCTCTCGCTTATCATTAATAAGTTGTCTCATATGTTCACACGCCCTCTCTGCCTGTTCTGCTCTCATCTTTGCACCTTCTTCCTCCTCCTTACTGCTGCACCTGACGGATTTAATTAGTCTTATCAACGTCACTGCCTCCGACTTTCAACAAATCGTCCAAATCTCTCCACACTACAGCCACATCTTCTCAGTAGAGGCTCCCACACCTTTCTCTACAGTGTCACGCGAGGACCACACTGATGGCAGCAAAAGCATGTCTGTGTGAGAAAAAGCACACTCAGCTGACAGTCCTTGATCCCACATATGACAAAAATTGCCTTGCGTGCTTGTGCAAACACCACCTTTGATTATGTCCAAGTTCTATCAAGTTAACAAGACTGAATCTCTGTGTGACTGGTGTGTTAAAAAGAGCTGTACAGTTGGTATTGCTTTAATCAGCTTTTAATGCATACACCCCACAGAGAAGACTCCAGGCCTGGGGTTATGTGCAGGTGCAGCGCAGCCTTCAAAAAGATATAGTCAGGCATCAGCAAGTCAAAATATGACCGCTCTCACTTTTAGATTGTTTGAGATGTTGAGAATAATCTCTGCATTCTGAAAAAAAAATGGGGTAAAGCTTCATGAATCCAAAGGTCACAGCTCCGCCAGCGTGTACAAGAATCAACATTTAATGTTCTGAATCAACAGTTTCCCGGTGCATCTAGATCATGTCTCGTCTAATGAGCTGTGCCAGCAGCCACATCACGCAGGCAGCATCCCTCCGCTGTACTCAGGTAAAATGCATCAGGTGCCGCATCAACCAGTCAGTGTGTCTGGAGCCGTGTGAATATTTCAGGCCTTTGCCTTCTGCTGCCTCTAGCAGTCCTAAATTTTAGCGTGCCAAATAATTTCTTGGCCAGACACACAGACACACACATACTGACAGTTTCCATCAGGCTGTGGGGTTTTGTTTGTGCCATCAAGTGTGCAGAAGTGACAATCAAGATGCAGAGCGCACACAAGCAAACTGAGCATAACAGACAATGGCACATAAGTGATACAAATTAACCTTCCAGAAACTACTTTTTTTTTTTTCTACTACTGGCTTGGCAGTGAGAAATCAGGTGTCATTCAGACCCACATTTAGTGAAACATCAAATATGTGAAATAACTGCAAATTCAGAAAGTGCATTTGATGTTTTTTTTATTTAAGTAATGTCCAATGGGCACGCCGCCAATTTAATTTTTGTGCGCCGTCGTCCCAAACAAAACTGAATTACCGGCACAGAGTAAAGACAGTGTCCGAGCACAGAGAGAGAATAAAGAGAAGTCTGTTAGACAGTGGGAAAGACAGAGAAGCCGAGACAAACCTGTGTGCACGAGGTGAAGCCAAACAGTTAAACAGAAACTGCTCAAGTATGTTGATATTTGGTTCATCTGAGACCTGTGTAACTTCACACAGCCTGAAAATGAGCTCTAATAAATTTATGACAACCATGTTACAGCTCAATCACGTCCACTAAATGAGGTACCAAAATAGCAACACTCAATCAGCGGTTGCAGCCAGTACTGGGACTTTAGCAATAATCCACAGGGGCCTGGCAGCGAAGGGTCAAAGTCAGGTTAAATGTCACTCAACAATAGCCTGCTTTCCATTAATACATCTGGCAAAGACAGTGCACAGCCACATGTAAAGAGATCTCAGGCATTATTTTGACACTCCTTTCCATTGTGCTATTAATTTGGGAAAAGTAACAGATGAATGCAACGACACGTGCAAACACTGAGCATAGCTCCTAGAGAGCAGCTGACACGTTGTTTGAGTGTGACGTCAAATCAGCGGCCCCACAGCCTGTAAATTTTAAAACGTGTTTTCAAGAAGATTTTCCACATTAGTTTGTTCTAAGTCCCCTTCTGCTGAAAAAAATCAAGGTCCTCTATCTTGTTAACATGTCCAAATGTTGTTTTATATGCTTTTTTTATATGCCTTGAAACTGCAGGGTAATATTAACTGCCTCACACACACATCCGACTGAATCTCTCTGATATTACAACTTGCTGTTGTGTAGCAGCTGTACAGTGCTTAAGCAGTCATGGGTGAGCTGGTGTGCTCGAGCTGCAGCAGCAGCGAGAGATGGGTGGAGAAAGAGGGACTTCACAGAGCTGTGCATTCTAGAGGCAAAATCTTTGCCAATTTCTTTTTTTTGTGGAAAAACTTCTAGATGTGTAATTTTGATACACAGCGATGGGTTTTTAATCAATGACCACAGATGAGCTTTAAACCATAAAGTCTTGATGCTGGACCTTTGTTTATAGAGAAGAAATTCTGTAATCTATACATTTATTTCAATCTTAGTGACAGACATCTTGGCAGGACAAATGTCTGCCTCTAAAGTTACCACTGCTATTGTTGAGGTCACCGGGCTCCACAAGGTCACATATATTACAAAGTAAAAATAACATTCCTTGAAATGGAATACAGTTCAGAGGAGCTTAGCCTATTTATACAAAACCTATAGACAGCGGATGTCAATTTACCAACACTTAACAGTCTGGAAAACTGCAAGAAGCAGTTCTGCAGCAGATTAATCTAAAAGCAGAATATGATTGGAGACCAGATTGTGCACAGATTTTGCTTTTCTTTAACGAAGTCAGTTAACGAAGTTTGAATCCAACAATTTCTTTTGCAATCAGGTATAATGTCAGAACTCAACATCGTGACAGACTATCTCATTTGCATGTGTAATGATTCAGATCTCAATTAATTAGCACTTGAAAATAACTGCTTTTCTTGGCGTGATTCCACCTAAGTGCCTGACAGGTGGGCTTTACACACTGCATGATATACTGGGTGCCTGAAAGCTCTGACATTCACAAGAAAGCATTTATCATTTTATGATACTAATCTCTAATGGGCACCCTCACCTGGTGTTATCTGAATTTTCCTACATGCAGAGGAGTCTGTGCCTCCTATACTACTGACTTAATCCTAACAATTACAGCATTTGCATGTATTTCTGCAGAAAAGAGCACAGGGGGGGAGCTGTGTTGCATTTGAAGGCTATTTTATATGATCTGTGGAAACAATAGGTCAAATTCATAGTCTGTAAACAACCACAGGAGTGAAAAGCACTTAAAAAAAAGGATCAGAACTGATATAGATCAAGATCAATAACCACAGACCACCGAGCTTTATGGGAGATGTCTTATCCAGCCAGTCACATTATTGACCCCAATCATTATAACTCATTTGGCAGCAGCTTAATGTGTGTGCACATCTCTCAAGACAAAGACTGTTAAAGCATCGGCACCACAAAGTGCTTCCTTTTTTTTCTGCCCTGAAGTTATGAATGTGAGTTTTCACCTTATCAACTTCTTATGCACATTTTGATATCAAATTTAACAGTTCATTTGTGATATTTCCGTGATCTGGGACAGTCCAATCAATACTTGGGAGAACAGATCAGCTCTGTTTGGAACTGGTCCAAGGCAGAAATAACAAATCTGAACCAATGATGTCATCCACATTGTAAAATCTCAGAGTGCTTCAGCTATACATTCTTCTATATGATTTCACGGACGTCGTACATTTTATTTCGAGGGCTGGTTTAACGGTTTAACTCAAACCAGGAGCATGGATCACTGTCTGACAATCTATTAGTATATTCCTTTTTTTGGTTGAGTTGTTTAGTAAGTCTTTTCCACTTGTTTCTCTTCTTTTATATATTTAAAAAAAACAATGAGCCATGTAATATGTGATGTTACACAGATGAGCAAAACTACAGCAAATTTACAAAAAGTTAAAGTGTAAATAATAACAGAACATAATCATCAGTAAAATAAACTGAATCCCTGTTCTCCTCATGTACATCTGGACTGGAGGCTTTGTCACAGCCTATAACATGTTTGCATGAAGAAATGTGGACTGCATACATTCCTATTGAACTCATGAGAAGACAATGAATGGACTACCAGACTGGATGATAACATCTAAATGGTCGGTGATGTTCTATTAACCGAAATTAGAAACGTGCTGCTTACCATGAGAGAAGACATTGAGCAGAAGTCCAATGATCATCATCCTGTCCGGTGACATTGGAGAGTTGAGGGACTGGAGAAACTCGCACCCGGCTCGCTGCAGCTCAGTGACCCGTCTCCTCCTGCCACATCCAGCCTCCTCCTCCTCCTCTGCTGCTGCTGCTGCTGCTGTTGCTGCTGCTGCTGCTCCCGCACGGACTGAAGCACAGATCGGATGGTTCTTAGTAGACAAAGTTGGCAAAACTGAACCGGAGCGATTCAAGTTCTCGCGATTTTTGTTGTCCCATTTAATTTTCTGGTCCCGCTTTTATTGATCTGTGCATCGGGCAGATTGATTGATTGATTGATTGATTTTTTTTTTTTTTTTAATCCAACAACAAGAGAAGAAAGAAAAGTTTCTCTGCAGCTGATCACCAGTGAGCTCCCATCAGTCAGCCTGCAAGAGCGACTCGTGTCGCAGTTGCACTACTTGTGTGTGCGTCTGTCGCAGCTCCCCCAGTTGTCCAGCCAGAGTTGAGCTCAGCGCCCAGAGACTGCATGGCGCAACTCTGTCAAAGCCACACTGTGATTGGCCCCTGAAAAGGCTGAACGTGCCCATGGGATGTTCAAATGTTTCCTGTGGGAGAACAGCTGGCTTGTTGGGCTTCAACTTGATGGACAACAGAAGGTGTAGCCTTTATCCTACTATGCATGATATTAAAAAATGTTCAGGGGGTTAAGCATTTGTAGCATTCACTTAATTAACCAACTTGTTGTGAATTAGCATTATTATCTCTGACCTTCAATCTGACTTTATAAGAATGTTTTTTTGTTCTGTAACAAGAGCTGAGCTTTTTAACTGTTTCCATCTGGATCATATTTCTTTGCTTATAAATGTTGGTTATTTTCCCCCACGGTTGCCTTAATGTGTCTGCTGAGGTGAGCATATTAAACAGTCCCCCCTCCTCTTCACTGAGACCAGTCTGCAGCCTCGGAGCCTTTTCCATTCATATCAGCTTACAGCAGGAGTGGGACTATGAAATCTCCACTTGTTCCAGTGCTGTAGCTGACCTGTGGATGAAAAGCAGCGATCCAGAAGGGATGACAGACAGGCAGAACCACTAAATGATATGCTACTCACCTGTAACCCTGAGCTGGCATTTTTATTTCCTTTTTGTTTGTTGTTGTTGTGACTGTGCGTGTAGGATGTCATTCTCTCTATTATTTCCCCCACAAGGATAAAAACAAAACCGCATTTTAACAGGCTGCAGCTTTTCAGGGAAAGCAGTTCAACTTCTCTAACACACATTTTGCATAATCGTTTTTGTTTGCACCTTCTGAAGTAAACAAGGAGTCACAAAGCTGGAGGTTCTGGTTTAAAAAATGATAATAATCTGATCTACTTTTTGGAAAAGAGCTGCTCAACACTGATATTTTTTTTCATATTAAGGTGTTTGTGAACACTGCCCTAAAGTTTACAAAATTACCCACTTTACCGATAAAAAATGCCGCTCTCAAAATATGATTAAATAAACCCACAGCTGCCTCTCACTAAGAGAGAACAAAAGCAATTTAAAATTGCAAAGTGCATGCCATTGACCTGCTGTCCTCGCTGTAATTAAAAGACAGCAGGGGGATTAGTGGATTAATTTACACATCCTGTTTAACTGGATACTCAAGTGGCAGTAAGAAACACAAGTGGACAGTGACTGTCATTAAAATGCACATCCAGCCAAACAAGAATAACAAACCGAGGCATTTAATAAGGCACTGTAGAGGTAACCATGGCAGCACAAGACCTTGCACTCAAACCAAACAATCTTCTCTTGCAAAAGTTGCTTGGAACATCAAACAAAATTTTGAAGTGTGCAGGGGGATTGTTTCGTACAACTTGTTGCCCAGTACGCACTCAATTAAGTGAGGTTTTAATTCACTGTTATCTCCTCCTGCTTCTGAGGTTGGTCGACGGGCAGGATTCCTCCGAGGAAGGTTTGACTCCGGCTGCACGGCATCACAGCAGCTCCTCCCTGTGGTCAACGCTGAGGTGCACAAGAGATAAGACCTGCGCAGGTAACTACAGGTCAGAAATACTGCAGTTAAGTCAGTGCTGGTTTGTTACTGTGAGGTGGGGTTTACTGTACATCCAGCATCAGTACAGTTTTATGTGAGTTCTGTGTCACCACATTAAACACGGTTCAGTATAATGAGCTATGAACAAGGCCCTGGAGACAGTTTTATTTAACAGCTGGCATCATCCTAATGAGAAGCATATTTTGCTCCCAGTTGTGTTATTTGATGAGGTTTGAAACACAATGAGCAGTTTGATAAACGGTCAGGAGAGCATATGATCCACTGACATATGGTCACAACATGGACACTCTTGAGTGCAACAGGACGTCAACGATATATATCAGTCTTTTGGATGCAGGAAGTAACACAAAGATCCATAGCAACAGAAACATCAGACTCGTGAAGATCATGGGTACATTTTATTATGCTGTAATGGAGTGTCTTATCAGATACAGCAACATGATTCAGCAGCCTCAGTGTCCAGGTATAGTCAAAACGAAACGGCCTGCTTAAAACAGCACTAAAAATGACTGGGAGGAAGAAGAATAACATACAGTCATCTATGAAAAAAAAAATGTTGTCAGACTTGCTCTCAAGATCCTGAAGGACCCCCCACATATTTTCATTTCAGACTTCCACCTTGAGGTAGACGTTACAGAGCCTGCAAATATAAGAGCAACCAATTCAAACTGTCTTTTATTCCTTTTTCTATCATACTGCTCCACAATAAAAAAAAGGTTGCAGCTCATTCCGAACTCTCGACGTGTCTGGCCTACGCATTTGAAGGCTGATCTCTGGATCCCTGGTTTTTCTGCTGGTATTATTTCTCTTTATGCAAGGTACAACACGGCGCTCTTAGAAGTGTGATAAGTATGTAGGTTTGCATGTGTGTGGATGTCAATGTGTGTATATTTGTATACTTTAGATAAGACTGTTTTCATACATGGTTTCATATCTATATAGCTTATTCTGTGTCTGATAATGTTTTTTTTTGTGTGTGTGTGTTGTCTGTGGTTGTACAGAGCTTGTTTTAGATCGATAGATCAATAGATAGACAGATAGATAGATAGATTAAGTCCTGTTTTAAGATGCCATTGCAGGCTAACATATGTAGTAGGCCTTAAGGTTATGCTCTTCAGCTGACTGAAGGTGAACATGTAGGTCTTTTGCCGCCCTCTAATGGACATGTGTGATACAGTTTACGCTGAATGAATGCAGAAACTTTTTTTTTCACTTCTGCAGCCCTTATCGCCATCACAGTAGCACAAAGTGTGTCTATCTAAAAATCCAACATGTAGCATTCAGCGCATGTCTTGGTGGTGGTGCCAGCAAAGCAGGTAGCAGATATGATCTCAAGACAATCTGATCTAGCATCTAATGACATCCAGGTTTTTGCAAACAGCACAAGGTTAGAAGGACTCAAATGTCATTTAAAGAAACACAGATAAGCTTCAACATTCATGCACCTGTTAATAGCTTACAGGTTATATGGCCTAGTATAAACCACAGTGTGACAACCCGTGTTAAATTAGGAAGTATGCATCTCCCACAGTAGCCATACAGTGTCATTTGATTTTTCTGACACTTGCAACAAGTTGGTGTGACCTTAATAGTTATGGGGATTATGTCTCCTTGCAGTCCTTGACAGACTGAGCTCAGGATGTCCCCATGACTTTCCCCCAGAATGCTTCACAGCACAGACCTGCCAAACGGCTGTTTTCTTGTTTATGAGCGTGACTCTGAGCAGGAAAATGAATAAACCCACGCAGTGACTCATCTGGTTTTAAGTCACTTCATGTGTATTTAATTATTATATCAGGATTTACTATATACAGTCAATGGGATTTACTCGCCTAGGGCAAAGAAAATTACGCGCGTGACGACATCTCAACGTGCACGGTTTGATTGGATGACCGGCGTGACGTAGGCATCCGGCACGCCCCCACGAACCGCAGTTCCCGTGTGTTATCGCGATCCATTGCGTTAGATAAATCCTCAACGCGGCTACAAAATCGGCCATTTCGTCGGTGTAGGCCATCAGCCGCAGAGGGTAGTGGGGATATACCGAGCGTACTGGTTACCTGAAAGGCACATCAAGAACATCGCACCATGAGTGAAACAGCTATTTCATTCGCCAAGGATTTCTTGGCGGGCGGCATCTCCGCTGCCATCTCCAAAACAGCCGTCGCCCCAATCGAGAGAGTGAAGCTTCTCCTTCAGGTAAAACTCCTTCTACCGGAAGGCTCACATCGTTAGCCGGCTAGCGTGTGAAATCTTGCTAGCTGCAGCTGAACACTGCGGAGTAATTATCGCTGCCGCAGACACATCCACAGCCTCAAAGTTTTAGATGACTCAATAGTGTGTTATGTATATGTAGAATCAATGAAAGTCTCAGCAGTGGCGGGTTCAAGGATTTGAGGTCATCATAGGATGGGAAATGACCTACACGAGCCCGGCTGCTAGCTTTAGCCTCACACGTTAACCTTAGCCGGTGTAGCTAACAAAGGACAAACGCTCGTAGTGACTTGGGAACATTGTGTACAGATCCACGACAGCTCCTCTAGGTAATTTACAACTCGGATATTTTATACGCAGCTACAACAGGACAATATAGCTGTTGTATTCTTGGTTAAATTGACGACGAAATCGTCATGGTGGTTCATGTACACCCTTGGTGCTGGCTAGCATCAGGCGAGATGGCTGTGCTGAGGCCCGGTGACTGTCATTTACAGCCGGGTCAACAAGTTTTACATCCTTTCCCTTTAAACCTGCACAACGACATTGACTTAAGACGTTCTTTTCAATATCGCTGTCAATCTTACTGTATTTTTATGATAAGATTAAAGGATGGTTTATTCATCTGAAATCGACCCAATCAAAGCCCAGCAGCCATTATCAATGATTGCTAGTAAACACATATAGCTCTGTTATACCTCACTGGTTTGGAGTCTTCTCACCTGTTTTTACAGCTTTGACATGTACCAAGGTCACAACAAGGGGACCTTGTGATTGTCATGTGTCCAGTAGTTGATTGACTTCCCTGTATTCAGCCTATTTATCTTTTCTTCTTTTTTTTTTCTCAATCATTACAGGTCCAGCATGCCAGTAAGCAGATCACCGCCGACAAGCAGTACAAGGGTATCATGGACTGCGTTGTCCGTATCCCCAGGGAACAGGGATTCCTTTCCTTCTGGAGAGGTAACCTTGCCAATGTCATCAGATATTTCCCTACCCAGGCCCTCAACTTCGCCTTCAAGGACAAGTACAAGAAGATCTTCCTTGATGGCGTTGACAAGCGCACCCAGTTCTGGAGGTACTTCGCCGGTAACCTGGCCTCTGGTGGTGCCGCCGGAGCCACCTCTCTCTGCTTCGTGTACCCCCTCGACTTCGCCCGTACCCGTCTGGCAGCTGATGTGGGAAAGGCTGGAGCCGGAAGAGAGTTCAACGGTCTCGGTGACTGCCTGGTGAAGATCTCCAAGTCCGATGGCATCAGAGGCTTGTACCAGGGCTTCAATGTATCTGTGCAGGGCATCATTATCTACAGGGCTGCATATTTTGGCATCTATGACACAGCCAAGGGTACGTTGATTTCACACTGATGGACACTTGACACATGAGGGAGCTAGTCAACGTCTTCTAGATCTGTAACTGATTTGTTCCCCTGTTTGTGTTTACAGGTATGCTTCCAGACCCCAAGAACACCCACATATTGGTGAGCTGGATGATTGCTCAGACTGTGACAGCCGTTGCTGGCCTGACCTCATACCCCTTCGATACTGTCCGTAGACGTATGATGATGCAGTCCGGACGCAAAGGAGGTGAGTTTATGCGTAATTGTAACATCGCGAGGCTTTGCGGTGCAGCCGGCGAATCCTGCTGAGCTCAGATTATTATTTTACCATAGACGTGGTCCTGAATGGTTTTGTCTTGTGCGTTGGGTCTTGCTTCTGTCCACATTATCTAACTATGGCTCTTTTCTCTCCATCCTCAGCTGACATCATGTACAGCGGGACCATTGACTGCTGGCGCAAGATCGCACGCGATGAGGGCGGCAAGGCTTTCTTCAAGGGAGCCTGGTCCAACGTGCTCAGAGGCATGGGAGGCGCCTTCGTGCTGGTGTTGTACGATGAGCTGAAGAAAGTCATCTAAATTCTTCATGTTGTCACATCACTGTCCAATTCGGCTAAATGTATTAACTTTCCAATTCTATGGACTCTGCATTCTGCCTTATTTATGGGAACAAACTAGTGTCTCACCAATAGCTGTGGGCGATGGCTGTACGTTGTGCATCTTTATGATTTTAAACGTTCCACACCCTCTTTACCAATGTCATTCCTGTTAAAGAAATCTGATACCTCCTCCTGTCATTCACTAGGTTTGTATGGTCCCAACTTGAATAAATTTATTCTGGGGAACAACTAAACAATTGATGTTAACTGTCTCCTCCACTGTCATAGCATGAGATGAACACTCACTGGATAATGAAATGCACGAAGTGGATTACACCCAACTGCTATATTTACTCACGCTTATCTCTCCCTGAGCCTTCCTGGTTTGACCGTGGTCACTTCTAGGATTGTAGAGTAGAACGCTTGAGTGTCAGCTCCTTGCACAATGGCGTGACACGCCACTTAGGAAGTCAGTTGTTTTATTTATGCTGGTTAAGCTCTATTACAGTTTTGTTTTTAGAATACTCTAAACAGGAAATCTAGATTTCCTTTAGGACTGTATTACTGAAAAGGCCGGGAGAAGCAGATTAAGTATTGGGAGAGTTTCATTTGTATGTTTCAGTGGCACGTAGGAACATTTGCATGATATATAAATAAATATTGCCCTAAAATCTCACGACCCTGTCAAATGCACCAGTCCCTCCAATGCAAATTCAACATAATATAGTTCTAATAGATAAACTTCCAAAGAAATCAGTTTTATCTTTACTGTAATTGGTGGAGTTTGGTTGCTGCCACAGTTGTCAGATATAATCACAAGGTGTGGCAAGTGTTGGTGAGCAGTGAAGGTTTGGCTGGTGAAATACTTCCTTCATTAGTCATATCTACAACCAGTGATATAACCGCCTGAAGGGACTAGACTTTTTAAAAAAAAAAAAAACGTCATCCTGTACGTTTTTACTCGAGCACATTTGAGTAAAAATAATTCCAGCATTGTGGGACATCTCTGCTCACTTACACTCAAGACATTTCCCCCCTTGTGTAATATCAAACCTAAACTTCCGGTGTCTCAACACAACACTTGGAAGTTCCAAAGAAAACTGCCTCCTGGTTTCAATTAATCTAATCTACTTACCCTGGGATGCCGAAGGCTGGCAGCAGAGGGCGCCGGCGGCAAACAATTGTGTTGCCGTGTTCAGACAAGCTTGAAAAAAAACGTGATTTATTTCCTTATCAGAATACTGTGACAATAAATAAAGGTGAGTCAGGTGTACAACAAGGGGGCACAAGCACCACAATCGACCGTGCGGCGTATTGCGACACAGTACGCTGCAACATACGAGCCCTGCTGTCTTTATGAACACTTAATGAAAGTTTAGAGCTGTTTCTACTTGTGTGTATTTAGTAGCTTGTGCTGTATGTGCTAATATGCTGTTGTCCTTCCATCTCATTGTATAAAAAAAAAACAGCAAACTGCAGTAGATAAACCAAGATAACTGTCTTGTGCATTACAAAAAAATAACCTCTGTGTTTATTAAAGTGTTCATAAAGCAGCTAATAAAGTGAATAGAAACATTTACATAACAGTGCTTTGTGTCTCTAAATTCATTTCATGCTGATTTTTTTTTTGTTGTTGTATGACACACTTGAGTCAAGTGTGATAGATGTTGCCCACGTGGCGCCATTTTGTGACCAGGTACACAAAAAAGAAAAATTATATAATCGATGAAAAATACACATTATTCTCCATTTATGTTGAGAGTGTAGCTATAATATGAAGAGTTCATTTGCAAAAAAAGATAACTCCATCTTCACTAACCTTCAGAAAACCTACTTTTCCATCGTCTACCTGAGACAATATCAATTATCTCTATTTTTGTCATTTCTACTGAGTCTAATCCACTCAGCTTCAGTCTGATTGATATCATCTCAAGCAAACAACAAATAAGTTTTCTGAACATCTACAAAAATCTGTTTTTGCAAATGAATTTTCACATATAGAGGCTAAAATGAATGATAATCACTAACACTTGTATTTAAGTTGATGATTATTTGAAATCAATTTAACCTACATGACTTAATAATAGATGTTAATGAACTATATTTTAATGCTGTCTTGTCACAGTAATGATTCTATTTTTTCTTAATGTGGGAGTGAAAGTGCAGTGCGGCACGTGTAAATCTGTGTGTCAATAAAAGCCGATAGTGATCTTTTTTTATGATCGCACGTGCAGCAGGCCACGCTCACATCACATTTTGGTTAATCTTCATCCTGTGCAGCAGCTCGCTGGTTAAAAAAAAAAAAAAAAAAAGGACACCTAGCAGCAGCAGGGCGAACCCACTCTTTGCTTCCTGGAAAATCTTTTTCTGTGTAGAGTTTTTCTACGTTGGCTGCATCCTCCCACAGTCCAAACACTTGTGAGTCAAGTGGACTGCACACTTGAATCGCCTGTAAGTGTGAAGTGAAGTACGACTGTGGCTGTTATTAATCATTGTTAGATTTGTAACCAACTGACAGCTTGTCCAGGGTGTTTCCTGCCTTCTGCCCAATGCATTCTGGGACACGGTCCAGCCTGTTGTTCAGGATCTCGTTTACTTCCAACTGTATTTGGAATCAACACACAGCCCGACGCACCAGGCTAAAATTATTTACGGGCTTAATTTTAGCTCCTAACAGGTAATTAATCTGATTATATTTGCTCATTAAACTAATCTGGTTTTATAGATGCGCTGGATGTCCGTTTGTACATTTTTTTTCTCCACTGAGCAGTCATGTGTGGAAGCCTTATAGCACAGACTTTAACCTTTTGTACACTTGTTTTTTCTTTTATTATTCATTTGCAGATCGAGGCACAAAGAGCACAAAAAGAAAACGGCAACAAGACTTTCTGTGAAGTACAGGAAAGTACTAGTTTTTATTCCTTCATAATCAAACTTCACAAACAGCTTGAACTTGTACAATACCTCAGAGAGTGAAAATTACAAAAAAAGTGCTGGTAACATTTACAAAAATCATCCTTACTTAGCAACAATCAGTTTATTCTTCCACACTTTTTTTAGTCTTTTGTATTAAGGCTTAATACTTCTGTATAAAGTATATGCAAGATAAGTCTTCACAGTTTTTCGAAAAAAGTCACAATATTATGTAACATAATGAAGCTTTTACGGCTATTTTCTTTATAATAACAAATACACATCACTGGTAAATATATGTGAAATACAGGGCTTATTGTAAAATGGCAAGTAATGATACTGTTTGCTGAGATAAATTGATTCCACACACTGTTATAGGAAAGTTTTGACATACCGTTGCTATAACTGAAGAAGGAGGAGAAAAAAAAAAAAGAGAAAATGATAAGCATAAACACTTGGGAGATCGCCTCCAAACTTTGGCACATCCCATGAAACAATTTCACAAAATATGAGATTTATTTATGAAATCATACATATGGAAGAATAGCTAAACTGGCATAAAGTGAAAACATGCTGTGTAGTAAGGTGCTAAATCAGAGATATTACATTGCCAGCCTTTTTTTTTTTTTGTCTTTTTTTTTTTGTCCTTTTGTTTTTTTTTTGTCCCCCTCATGGACTGACATGAATAAGGTGCATTTGTAAGACTCAAAGCATGTAGGCCTTTCTTAGATGTCAACAAAATATGTAATAAATACAAGTTTTCAAAAAAAAAAAAATTAATTTTGACCAATAGTCTTGAGGCGACCTCGTATACTCATGCATTCCCATGGATTCCGAAAAAAAAAAAAAAAAGAGATATCTCTTCTGCAGTTGTGTAACTCTAACTGTGGCATGTGAAAGTAAAAGCTGTATTGTATTCATGGTATGTGTTATTTGATTTTTTTTTTCTCTTTTTTACCTTTTTTTTTTTTCGATTTTTGTTTTTTTTTTAAATTTTGAACCTTTAACTGTTGAAAATGTTGAAAAAACTCGATGAGTAAGGAGATGGAATTGGAAAACTAAATGCGAAACTAAGCCAAGATATATTCACAAGATCCTCTAAGCTGCACTGGTTTACAGGTCAACAGATGAGAGCTCTAGCCCTAGACTTACCAATTTCACCCTCATGCATACTGTACGGTTAAAGTGACGCAACAAGCTTGCTTAAATAGTCTACATCACAAAAGCAATTTGGTTTTTAGTGCAAACACAATTGGCTGGCTTCAGCTTCTCAATAATAACAAGCTCACCAAGGAGATTACAAGAAGGCACATACTTATGCTTCCTCTAACACGCAACATATTTAGACAAACCGCAACATCTTTCAACAACACCACAAAGCGGTGAAAAACAGGAAAGCTACTACATCCAGATAAAAATGGTGAAGTTTTGCTGTTTGTGAATTATTGAAAAATTTACACTTATCCATCAACAAAATAATGACGTCAAGGTCGCTAATTACTGCTGTTGTAAGTGACCTCGTTGAAAAAGGATGAAGTATGATACATTTTGGTGGATTCTCTACATAAGTAGCCAATGATGCTGTTCATACCACAAAAAGGTGCGTTTGTAATTATTATTTTTTATTTCTATTTTCAGTATTTCATTATTGTTTCCTCTTTAAAGCCTTTTTTTGTTGTTGTTGTAACATCCCAGAAATAAAGCACTCAAAGTGACCAAATATGCAGAGATCTAACACCAGTGTTGTTTTTTTTTTTTGTTTCTTTGTTTTTTTTGTGTTTGTTTTAAGGGAAAGGTGTGCACGACAGTGGACAGCTGGGTTTATCTTTTGGCATTTATCTTTAAAAACGCGTGGTCGGTGATGAAGACAATTGACATCGACTCATGGTTGAATGATTCCTTCCCTCATAACATCCCGTCTCTCACTTCAAAAAGATCTGTAAGAGCTGCTTGATTTGTCCAAAAACAATCACAGGAGGAAACAACAAGTTTTAATGCCCCTCAAATCTGGACACTAATACTCGGGGAAGGGGTTGGGGGGAAGAGGGTACTGCTGGGTCAGGAGAAAAAAAAACACACAACCCTGCTACGAACGACAACATGTGGATGTCATGTGCATTTATAAAGGCGACCGATTCTGTACCTTTGAATACAAAAACCAAAGAAAAACAAATTGTCAAATATCACCATTTACTCAGCCACAACCGTCCGATACTATGGTTTTGAAAATGTGTTGAGTGAATTATATTGCTTTTTGATAGAAGAAGACCAAAATCAGTCTAGTGCAAATCTCTTTTCTGGTTTGAGAAGTGGTGGTTTGGTGTAAATGAGACACATATCTGCTCTACCATAGAAAGAACATACCAGGTGATTTTGATAATTGGTTCGCTGTGAAGTGGGTTTTTGTTTTTTTCTGAATATTTAAGAGATTCTTTTTCAGAAAAGGAAAGAAAAAATAAACCAGTCTATGCCATGCAACAATTTTGGAAGGAAAGCCCTAATATTTCCTACAACCCATCACCCAATGAAAGCCATTAACCAGCACAAAAGGAAAATATCTGAATTTCTTTACATCCGAATGACTCCTATTTTGAACTGGGAGGGGGGAGGATGGCGGCCACCCTCCCCCTGTACAGCTGGGAGGATGTGCTTCGTCTGTCAGCTCACATCTGTGCTAACGGGTGTCGTCTGTGCAGTTATGTCTGTCAAATACATCTCTCAACTTGGAAATGTTGGAAAACTCACTCCAGTCCAGTGTTTGACAAATCATATTATAAAAACGTCCTTGCACATACATTTAAAAAAAAAAGAAAGAAAAAAATCTTTATCCCCTATTTCATAACAGCAGTCAATACATTTCAAACAAGCTTGTTTCATAACAATAATAATAATAATAATGATAATAATAATAATAATAAAATACAAACCAACTTGGAGCATAAATTATCAAAAAAAAAGAAACAAACACATTACTGCAGCATATATTTCAGGGTTGCTTAGTTGTGATGTTAACTACCTTTTACTACAACAGCTCCACTTCTGCCAAGTTCAGAACTATATAGGAGAAGTTTTTTTGTTTTTTTTTCTCTTTCTTGTAGGGAAAATAATAAAATATCAAGCTAACATAGGCAAAAAAAAAAAAAAAAAGCCTAACAAAATATACACATATTTATAAGCACATCTCATAGTTCAACTCAAGTGCATGTTTACAGAAGCATCTAGATACATGATATGGCAGCAAAAAGCCTGACAGCCTGATGAAAAGAAATACCATTTAAAATAAAAATATCTAAGCTGCTTCTTCTTCTGTTTTTTTTTTCTGTTTGTTTTATTTGGGCGCGTGTCATTTCTGGTGTACAATGTGGATATCTTCGGCCCAGGTACAAAATATTGCCTGAATTACAGTAATTCAATTTCCTATTTTGATAACACAGGATGGAGAATATACAGCAGATCCACCTACAGTAAAACAATATCGTTTGTTGCCAATTTTTCTTTTGCCAAATGGTTGACAATTCTGCTTTCAGATGATGTGTTGTTACAAAAATATATGAACTAATCAGATATTTGGACCACACTGTCGTGTTCTGTGTTTGGTTTTTTTTATTGGTTTAAAAAATAAAAATAAAAAAAGTCATGATGGCTGGCTCTGATGCTTTCTCTTCATTTTTTTTTTATTTTTTATTTTTGTGAAAGTATTTGTTCGTAGGTCGTGAGCACCTCAGCTGGATTTGAATTGTTGAGACTGAAAAAAATTATTCCTCTGTGTTTTTTTTTTTTTTGGCTTTAATAAACAACTTACAAATATGTGCAAACTTAACATCTTGGTCCATCTCAAGTATAAATGGCTGAATGTACTCTAAGTCGGATTAGTATTGGCGGGGCAGCCTTGGAGTATCAGACAGTGCCGATATTCGAAGTTAAAAAACACGTATCAGACAAACTATTTCGATATAATCCAATGTGAAGGTGAGAAAGGTGTACACCGATTGGCTAAATGTGTGTATAGAAGACATAACCGATGATTATTATTATGTTTTTTTTGCCAGAGGAACAATGCAACATTTACAATCTTATACATGCGATAGTTTACATCACAGCTACTGTGTCAGATTCATTTTTATGTTTTGTTGCATTTCTTATAAAAAGAAAAAAAAAAAAATCTATTTTGGTCTACAACAGGCAAATGAACACAACCACAAAACTATAAACAACCGATCAAAGGACAAAACATATATGCATTTTCACAAGCACCCTGCCATGAGAAGATAAAAACACAGAAAACCAAAAAAAAAAAAGTTATAATAATAATAAACTGTAGCAACCCGAGCCCGATCATAAGAACCCCACACACATTAAAAACAAACTTAAATTATCCTAACCCTTCTTTGGTTTGTCAAAACAAACATTGTCTAGTACAGTTTTTTTTATTATTATTATTATTATTAAAATTCTAATGATTAGCATGGCCCCCTGTTTTGCAAATTTCCACCACCAGCCCCCTTTTATGATTATTAATCTGCAGATTAGGTGTTGGGTGAGACAGTGGCCAACATCGTCTCTTTTTGCTATTTTTTTTTCTAAACTTATTATTATTATTGTCTCTGCTCCATAAAAGAGAGAGACAGAGTGGTAGCATAGTGCATGTTGTCTATTATTATTATTATTATTATTGTCTCTGCTCCATAAAAGAGAGAGACAGAGTGGTAGCATAGTGCATGTTGTCTATAAAACCAGTCCACATGAGCGTAGGAGCTCATGAGGTTTGTGATTTCATGGCAAAATCTGAATGAGATGAGATTTTTTTTTGTTTGTTTTATTTAAAAAAAAAGGGGGGGTTATTTATTGAAGGATGTGACAGGTTACTACACCATCAAATATTGCAACAGATGTGTGAAACAATTAAGCGCTGGAAATTCTCCTTAATATTAATGTTAGTTAAGTGTGGAAAACGAATGCCAGACTAGGAGTTGGAATGTGCTGGACTTAAAACAGGAATGCATTTTTTTTTATCTCTTTTTAAATTACGCTGCTGCACGCTTCTTCTTCTTCTTTTTTTTGTTTTTATTTTTTGAAACTTAAAACTCATCAAGCCGAACTAAGTCAAAAAGACTACTGAGAACACAAAGAGGCTCGAGTGTTTCGTCTTCAGAGGCTTTAAAAAATAAAACACACACACACACACAAAAAAAAGAAAAAAACGCGCCCCTCGTCACCGCGATAACCGAAAGATACCGAACGCCTGTTATCAAGGGGACACTCAAAATACAGTTTGTGCTCCGTCAAAAACAAAAAGGAAAAAACAAAAAAGCTGTGTAGACAGGACTGCATGCTTCATTTGGACTGATCGATGGTAGTCACCTGATGATTTCATTATTTAACTTAAAAAAAAAACCTCACCAGGGTTAGTGTAATAACTGCATGTTCGGAGAAAGCGTCATAGTGAATATAATCTGGATGTTTCATAGCTTAGTATAGCTGTGTTGTACTGTAGAATCTGAACAGCTGCTTGTAAGAATCTGGATGTTTGACTGTAAAAACGTGAACAGATGCTGTTTCTGAGCACGTCATAGTGTGACGGTTGGATGACAGGGACTAGCTATATCACATTGCCTATATATTTATCTTCTTTTCAATGCTTTATTTGAACATTAAAGGTCTATGAGAGTAACTGTGTATTTGTTAATCATAGCTGTTTTCTCCTATCTACTTGAAAACTATGTATTATGGAGGATTTAAAGATTCAAAATGAGGGCAATCACTCGCACGCTGTTTTGTTATATGAAAATAATTCTGCACTTTTTTTGTTTATCTGTTTAGTTCTCACTTCTAATTTAACAATAGTGGTATAATTTAAAAGCCCCCCTCCACCCCTCCACACCCCACCCAACCCCCACCAGCCCTAAATTTGGCACAGTAACAAGGCTGGATAAGGTTAGAGAGAAAACTGTGGTAATTAGTCCACAGGGGACGGTATAATAAGCCATCCCAAAAACCTTTTTATCTCGCAGCCACTCAGTCCTGAAACTTGGTTTATGGTTTTTTATTCCACCATATTTTCTTTTCGTTTTGTTTTCATGTTGCTCGTCCAACCACTTAAAGACCATTATGCGATGGGGGCCGCGTTAATCTGTTGCCAAAACTTTGAATTTGCGATCTCATTTCGCCTCCAAGTTATGAACACACACAAAAAAATTCGCCAGTCTCGCGATTTAATAACCATTTTCTTCGCTTCCCCCCCCGTTGCTCGTTGCTTGCCCTTTACAATTTCAAGCTGTACATAAACAACAAGGCTCGTGAGATAAGATAAAACTTTAATGATCTTTGCGGGGGAAAGCGGGCAGCGGACCTGCATCATGTGGAAGGGGCCTGCCAGCGGGGTCAAAGCACACATGGTGCACTTTGAAACCAACCGAGGAGCTAAAAGCAGCGAGAGGAAAGTGCCAGTGGAGGTAACTACTGCCTTGTAGATGTTATTATAATCTGGAGGAAGGAGGAAGAAAAAAAAAGGGCAATATTTTACCCATAAAGAAATTCAGTAACATCCAAAAAAAGCCCTCCGTTGCAGGAGTTTAAACTTCCACCAGCTGATGTGTGGCTCCCCCTGCTGTCCACAGGGCGCCACTGCCCCCTCTCCCCAAACATTCAGTACTTGGTAGTATATGGCTTGTTTGCAAGAATGGCAGAAAAACGAAAAAAAAAAACGCCTTATCAACGACAGAGAGAGAGAGAGAGCAACGTGAAAGAAAGGAAAAAAATGGTTATTCAAGATCCCACATCTAATCTTCCATCACTATCTACTAGATATATGTTTTGTACACATTCTAAGTGTGATTGCATTTTATATCTTTGAATCCTCCAAACGGTATAAATGTACGATTAAAAAATAAAACTCGCAGATGCTTTACTGTATATGAATAAAACATTTCAGGTATTTTTTAAAGGGTTCTCTTACGATGCACTCACAAACCACCAGGTTTTTTTTTTTTTATTTTAGCAGTAATAGTATAAATAGTATATTTTTTAATAGTCCATTGTGTATATACTGTATTTGTGCAATGTAGGAGAGAAAAACTATGAATATTCTGTATAGTTGCTGTATGTACGGATAGGCACTTGATAGGCATATTCCCTATATCCCACAAGGTATTGTATACTCTAGCTGCAATTATCAAACTATCTGAAAATGTATTATTTCATCTGTGTGGAGATGGTGATACTTAAAATATATATAGTATATCTGTAAGAAGTTATCTATTTCACTCTTCTGTGTACTGTAGAAGGACAGAAAATGCAGTCGTCTGAATGGTTTCATGTGTTTTCTGTAGTTTGTGACTTTATTCATGCCTAAATACAAAAAAAAAAGAAGAAAGAAAATCCGACTTAAAATGTGTGGAGACAGACTGAAAGACAAACGAAGGAAGACAGACAACATGCTTATCCCGACAAAATGAAACCAGTTCCTTACTCAACATTGACCCTCACCATTACTATCTTCCTTGTTTTCATCTCAAAAAAACAAAAAGCATATATGCATATATATATAGTACACCGTGAAAAATAACTGACTATCCTTTTTAATCCAGTCGCGTGAAGCTATGTATGTATAAACAACAACCACTATGAACCACCAGAAGAAAAAAGCAGGAGGAATTCTGAAATCAAGAACAATGAGTTTTTTTTCTTTTAAAAAACTTACTGCAAGAAGGACAACAATGTACTGTAGACCCTGTGTCTCTACACTAAGATAAACGAAACATAAACAGGAATATATTTGAAACACAATACAAACAGCTGCAGGCTCAAGGCTAGTATCTACGTTTTTCAATATGTTTTGTTCTGGAAAAATATGCGTACACTTTGCAAAACATAAAGTCTAGACTAACAACTAGAAGAAGCACGATTGAGATAAGGACTTATTTTCTGGATTCGTGTTGCGACTTTTCAACAATTTTTAAAACCGACGTTTTTCTCGCAACACTGAAGAAAAGAGAATTAAGCACCACCACGAGTAGCTGAAGCAGTATAAGGAATATATAACTATGGACAGTGAAGAGCATGTGATGCTAATGCAACAGGGGGTGGGGGGTAGAGAGAGAGGGGAGAGGGGGGAAAAAAGCCTGGGTATGCTATAGCACGTTATGACACACTGGAGAGAAGGTTTCCCCCCCTCTTCCGAGCCTGGTCTGCTATCGAAACACCTTATGATACAAGAAGTCAACTGGACGATGGGACGAGTTATTAGCCCTCATCCGGATAACGTTGAGATTGGCTACTTTTTGTTATTTCAAAAAAAGTGATAGAGAAACAATTGATAGTGTAATTCTGAAATCAAATAGTTCAAAAAACCAACATCGAGCTACTTAACCTACTATTTAGACCAATGATACCACAAAGCTGGTTGTACTCATCTAGCTACAGTCAATAGTGCATTTGATATATGTGTTTACACAAAATATGTAAAAATTTAGGTGCCATGAAGGAATGCTAGATTACTGAATACACACGTTACACGGAAACAATTCAATTAATGTCTCTGCCTTTGCTGTTAGAACGACGTGATGATGTTAGTTTGGCAGTGTTTAAACTTGGTACTGAACAGACAACGAACACCAACATCATGAGCTGTGCGCCATTACATGTGGCAATACTGTTGGAAAGAGATCTCGGCAGTTGCTTACATATTCTATTTAGTGCATTGTCTGTTAAGGCATGAGATTACCCTCCACGTGCTGTGTAGAGACAAATATAGCACTAGCATGCAGCAATATTGCCATCCTGGCAACAACAGCTACAAACAGGAACCATACAATTTAGGCTTATATGCACACCATAAGAGACGGGGCCCAATCAAATGTTCAATAATGTGCTACTTTTACTGAGGACTCTTCTCATGTGTGATCAATATTTTCTTTTTTTATGCTGAGGAGAGATTAGAATGCAAAAATCTCTCTCGGCCTCACATGTTCGTCACTTGACTTCATCTACTGGCAATTACAAGAAATTTAGCGTCAGAACGCTCGACAGAACTGAAGTCAACAGCACTTGACCTAAGCTTTAGTCAGATCTCAGAACAAATGTTACAGGTGCCTTATTAGCCCAAACGGTTTGGAGAGCTGCTTCTCATAGTACCTGCGCTGCATATTGCAAAGGAAGCCCTACAGTTCAGATATTCCACTTATCAACAATTTGATTAGGCTATATACCACTCACAGACACTCACAGACATACAAACACTAAGGAAGGGACACAACTACCGACAGACAGATATCAAAGAAGCTGCATTCCATCACCTCCCCACAACCTTTACACCCACAGAAAGTTGTTCTAGGACACACATATCATTTATGTTACACACACACACATTATAAATGTATTACTGTTAATAATATAATAATAGTTATTATTATTACCACCGCCAACAAGAGTTGGAAGGGATTTTTGTTTATTATTACTGTTGTCGTTTCACTGTTAATGTTGTTTGGTTTTGGATGTTCTCATAGGAAAAAATTCTGCTCTGTTTCTAAAGAAATGCAATCGAATAAACTGTTATAGGGAGCTGACTCCGTAGAAGAGTGAATTCAAAGGTTAAAACATAGATGAGCACACGTAATGGTACAGGTTTAAATAAAAAAGAAGTGCTTGCATTAACACGGCACAAGTATATACTGTAGGTAACTGCAAGCGATAACGAAAGCCAAGAATTGCTGAATTACTTAATGAAGAAATTGAAACAAAGCTATTCTATTACATGTGAAGTCTACAACCAAATGTTAGATTTAAAAAAATCCTCTTTTCTAAAACTATAATATCTCTGTTAACAGTAGTGCACTTATTGGTTTAAGCAGTGCAACATATATGCAAGAAAATAATGCAGTCCACTTATCAGGATTTTTTTAAAAAAAAGTTTTTTTTTTCCTTTGAAATTGAATAAAAGAAAATCATAGAAGTTCATTTAAGGAAAAAAATGATTAAATATTAAGCACAGGCATTTTAAGAAAAATGTGCAAAGTAGCACTTTATTTTTATTTTTTTTTTTGAATTGACAGCGGGTCTGTTTTAAGACCCCAGTATGCAGTTAGTTATTCTTTTAACAATACAACTACGAAAGTGTTTGCTCACATACATGAACAAATCCTTCAGATTGCAGTTGCAGGCAGTTGCATGTGTGTGTGTGAGTGTCTGTGTCTGTGTGTGTGTGTGTGTGTGTGTCCTATTTTGGATAAAAAGCAATATAAAAAGAATTTAAATATCAGAAATGAGCCTTAAGTGATGTGATGCATGGATGACAACTTGCGCACACTAGCTTCCAAATCTATTCTGTACATGCTGTGTCTAGGTTGTTAGAAAAATCAGGAATGTATGCTATTGTCTAGAAAGTCCATCTGCAACTTGTGGTATATCATGAAACAGTGTGATATCGCTCAATCAGTTTCCTTTCAAAACGTTGCATGCCATTTGAGCCTGCAGGGAGAGCGAAATGCATAAAGAGTAATTGCATTTAGCTCCCACCTGCTGAAATAGCTTTGCAATAGTAGAGAACAGGTTATACATGGGGTTCTAGGATCAGGATGGCATTTATTTCAATTTCAGATTTGATTCTAATTAAATTACCCCCTTTTCTTTTTTTCTTTTACAACACTGTTCCAATCAACAACTAGCCTAACGCCCCGCAACCACCCACCCCACCCCACCCCGCCATATTGTAATTCAATTATCGAATTAAAACCATATAGGCTACTCAACAACAGCAACAGTTGAAGTGACAGTTCTTGTTTTTTTAATCTATATCCCATAACAGTCAGGTGCAAGTTGAGGAGCAGCAATTATGAAGGAGAGAGTTTAGTCGCATATTCCAGCCTGCCATAAACTGTGAATGTAAAAGGCTAAAACAAAACCCATCAGCAAAAGAATCTTTCTTTTTTTCTCATGTTTTGAAATGGAAGAGGTCTACTAGCCTTAACAGTCTTTTAAGATATTAGTGGCAGTGTATGCAAATGAGTTAAACTCCAAACTTCAGAAAAAAAGAAACATATTTTTGCTCAAATACTGTCTCATCAACACACCGGAATTTAGTAAACGTAATATTAACCATCAAAATGCATGGACAAGAATTAGAAAACATGTGAGAAATATTTGTCCTCCGTCACCGCTGACAGGAAGTTACATTTGAGTAAAATGATTGAAATTGGTACCTTGACAACAGCTGCATTATAATCCCTTAATACCATAGGAATAAATAAAACCCAGTGTCAAATTAACTACTCTCCTTTTTGTTTTATATGAGAAGGCAATCTTGTGACCATCAGTATTTTTTTTAGAGGGAATATGTAGCCCAACCCCAGGTGATTTTTTTGTTATTGTTGTTGTAAATTATACCACAGTAAGCTTGGACATCTATAGTTTCCAAACTGGTCAGTATGGGTTCACGACTGCCATGATTTATGTTTCATGGCAATGTACACACACACACACACACACACACACACACACACACACAACCACACACACACACACACGCACGCACACACGCACATACACACACACACTTAGACGAACAGACGGACACATGCAAATACACTAACGCTCAAACATATATGCACATGTATATTCATTCAGACGTATCTACACTAAAGGTGTGTTTGTGTGTATGTGTTTCTTTCGTAGGCCTTTCGGTAGTGTTCAACACATAAATCAGTATTTTAGGAAAGCATACATTTAGAGGCCTGTAGTTAGGATCCATCCAGTAGATCAATATCAAACTACTAAGCCTTAAGGCCACCATCTTTTTTTTCTTTTAGAACAACAGAAAAAAAAAAAAAAAAAATCTTTTTTTTTGGGAAACTTAATGTGCCAGTGTCTATACTCATTACTCTTCATACCTCAAAATAAGAAAAGGAAAATCTAGTGCCATTTCATTTGTCATTCTTTTTGAAAGAAGTTTATCTATTTGTACTTATCCATCGGAGACATGCATTCGCATGTGGTCATTGAAGAGCTCCATTTGGTCGAACTTGGCAGGGCAGACGGAGCACACGTAGGTGGTCCCTTCTTGGCAACTCGCTTCTGCAGCTACACCCACTCCTGTTCCAACCCCAGCCCCTACTCCAGCACCTCCACTCACTGGCATGGCGAGGGCCACCACTCCAGCTCCAGGCTCAGGGACAGCCATAGGCATGGGAATGGAGACTGGGCCCGGGGTACCTGCACTGACCGGCAGCCCTGTGATGGCGCTGGCTGTGCTGTGCAGGGCCATGTGCCTCTCCAGCAGGGTCTTGTGTGAGAACTTCTTCTTGCAGATGTAGCACTCATAGGACTTCTCTCCACGGTGCAGCCGCATGTGGACGTTGAGAGAGCTCTTCTGGGTGAAACGCTTGTTGCAGATGCTGCACTGGTAGGCTCGCACCCCTGTGTGTGTCACCATATGTTTAATTAAGTAATCCTTCAGGGAGAACGAGCGCCAGCAGATGCTGCACTGATGAGGCTTCTCACCTGGATGTACATGCAAGACAAAAGCATTAAGGAGAAGAAAAAAAGAAGAGAAAACTTTGGTTAGGATTCAGCTTAAAAATATGGAGGAAAAAAAAAGAGTCCTTAAAAAGAAAAAGGTAGACGTGCATTTGATATTTTTGCAGAATCACCTCTGAGCAAGTCAGTTATTGAAATTTCAGACTGGACCTGTATTTCCATACATGCAAATATTATATACACACATTCAACAAGCTTCAACAAACACTAATACTGAATGTTCAAGTCATTCCTCAGAATAAAGTGTCCTATATGCACCACACCTGGAAGTATTGTTATGAATCTAAACCTCCCCGCCCTATTGCCATATCTTTTTCTAAAGCTAATTTGGCTCCGGCTGTTTATCACATAAACCGCCATCTTGATAAGGGCATTCACTGAAATGTCAAAATCTGTCTGCTGTGGTCATTTTTAATGAAAGATTCCAGCGTGCTGCATGCTGCTGCGTGTGAATCAGCCATTATGAAGGCACATGTCTGTTTTATTAATGACAAAAAAAATAAATAATAAGCAAATTAGCAGCTGGGAATTGAATCAAGACAAATTTTGATGCTAAATGCTCTTGAAACACAGCCAACGCACTCTTAGCACTACACAGACAATGTGGCAGCATCAGCTGACTTCAACTTGTACAGCAGCATCAGACGCCTGAAGCCAGCATTGTTACTGTTCTAGTACAGGAACATACCTGAGGCTAGAATTATTTAAACCTGTATTAGCTTTGTTATGATGCTGGTTCCACTAAGTGATGAATGCTACAGCATAGTGGGGAAAAGGGTTTTCATTTCAAGCAGCTGTGACGCAGTCGTGGCAGCGTGTGCGAATTTACAAAAACTGTACAATTAGACGGAATGAAATTTAAAATGGGAAAAACATACAATAACGCTAATTTACATACAATTGCCAAACAAACAATTTCTGCACCTATTTGGTATTTCTGCCACACGGTTGAGATGTAAGCTCATTTTACATAATTGTCTCTGCTGACATTATGGGCCGTAAAATATTAACAAATTAATAATTACGTAAAACGAACAGGTAGAGGGAGACTGATAACGCCGCAAATGGGCCGGTTGTATCATGCAAGTTAATGAAGTCCTGTGTATCTCTTGTTTTCTGCTACACTGAGTGAATTAATGTGTTGCTACCTGCTTTGATTTAATGAAGCCAGTAATTTATACTTCTACTTTATCACTTTTTCCCCCTGACCTGATGCAGGCAAAGGTCAGATTTCAGAGTCAGTTACACATGGGCGGCCTGGAGCCAGCACATACAGTATATAATAAGTATGTTTATTGTCTTGCTCCGGGCAGCATATTTGTAATACAGTGACTCACACCATTGAAAAACTGCCTCACAGTCTCTGACAGATTTTTGATTGCAGCAAATGACACATTGCCTCCGTCGCACATGTTATCATGCAGCACTGCTGGTGTGTCTTTTAGCTATTTTGAGTGTGTTGCATCAAGGTGCCTTGTGAAGATGCACTATATTGCATTTGCCAACATCCCTCTTGATTGAGTTTTTTTTTTTTTAAACAAATAAAAGATGTGAGTGTATTTGATGTATAGTAATCTCAAAGGGACAGCAGTGCAATATTATGCTTTTTGAATCCCAATGATGTTTTTTTTTTCTTTTTTGTTTTGTTTTTTTTAAAAAAAAAGAAGATTAGCAAAGATAATCCATCACTGGGCTGCCATGGGATGTTCAGACGTAGCCCAGGCGATTGATCGATCAGTGATTTTCCATCTCAATATGTCATCGCTCCGCTGTGCGCAATTGTGTGAGTAAAGCAGGAAATTTAGTTTAGTATTGCTTTCATATACCGAGCGGTTAAGGCCAAGCAATGGTTTGTATTAAATAATAATAGATATTTCAGTAGGCAATTTCCACAAGATCATCTAATTATGTGATATTTAATTCTTTTCTCTGTGTGATGATGATTTCTACAATATGTGATTGATAAGGACTTGCCGGTGCTTGAAGAAAGCGACGTACAGTGAGACGATGTGCTGCATGAGCACTCTACTGGAACTGTAATTCAAATACGAGTGATAACAAAGACACTAGTGAGCTGTGACCTAATGAATAGAATTTTTAGGCTGTTTTTTTTTCTTCTTTCTTTTTTTTTTTTATCAGTCTGTAATTAACTTAAATTACTAACATAGGTACTGGTTTATTATTTAATGGAAGTAATGTGAGAGTTGCAGCTGGTGAAATATTCAGACAGTGTGAGGTGGAGCCTCACCCTGCAAACTAATATTGTACACTATGTTCCATGCGGAAACCTCGAGAGTGTACAATTAATACTACTAATTTCTACTGCCAATTAAATTTAACAGTACACAAGGAAAACAGACATTTAATCATAACCTCGTTTCACTGTGGAGGGAAGCGCAGAGAAGGGGTTTTTTTTTTGAAGGAGAAACAAACTTCAGCGTAAGACTGGAACTGGACAGAAAATGTGTTTTTCTAATTTTACCTCAGTGTGAACAACCTCTGACCTCGAATGCTGTGTGGTAGCCTTGTAGAGTATGTTAAAGGGACACAGCTTCATACTGATGCATCGTTATTGCGATACCAGCATTACTGAAGGTGATCTAATATCGTTTAGTTTTAGGACGAATCTTAAAATAGCATCATGAGCAGTTAGTTGATGATGAGCAAGCGTCTATCTTGGACTTAAACATCATGATTATGTTAATCATGTTACCCACTAACAGTAAATATTTCTATAGTGTGTCAGGAGCTACAAGTGCAGCCACTACCTACATTTACTATGAATAATACAATCATTTAACCTTCTGAACCCCAAGCAATTTGTGGGCATTTTTGCTCTTGTCATATTTTCACTCAGTGTGGGCTCATTTGTCACTGCAGTATAAAATCACACACCTCTACTGAAACAGAACAACCATGGCTACATGTACAGACAGATTTCTTCTTTGCAGTATGACAAAGTTATAATGTCATTAATCGTAAAATAGAGAAAACAACTGTTACATTTCTTTGATTATTCATTTTACACACGTGAATAAAAGTGGGATCACCATGTGCCAATACTGGAGAAAAATGCTGGCTCTACATTCTATAGATAATTAACTGTATATGGTTTTATTGTGTTGCCATGGCTTATCTGCTCTGTGTCAACACCACCTGCAGTTCAGCCCAGGTCAGCCAAAAAGTCTCAGAATTTTGGTCACATGACTGCCTGCTACAGCTGAGTCACTCTTGGCTTCATGGCTGCACTGAGCAAAGTTTGAAAGCCAACGATTCTTGATATTTGTAGTTTCTATGTGATATGTGTAGTTTTTAACGATGGCATGCCTTTCAAATGTGGGTGTTAGGGTTCAGAGAGTTACAGGAGTATTTCAACTTCTACAAAAGGTCTTAACTACATTTGGACTTACCAGTATGGACAAACATGTGTTTGACGTAGTTCTGTTTTGCAGTAAAGGTTTTACTGCAGAGAGTGCATTCATAGGGCTTCTTTTCCCCCTGACCAATTCCTCCTGCAGCCTGCTGCTGCTGTGCTGGCGCTTGCGGTACCGACATGGGGTTCGGGAATGATGGCATTGCAGGGGGCGGCACTGCCACAAACTGGGGTTGCTGCTGGCCAGGAAGGTAAAGGTAATTCTTGTGGTCTCTAGCCGGCGGTGTAGGAAAGAGTGTGGGCAGGAAGGTGCTTCCAGCAGTGCCCATCACTTGGGAATTGCTGGTCACGGTGATCGGCATCCTCAGATTGCTGGTGTGTGATTCTACCTGGCGCATGTACTGGGACATGGGACTGAGTTTGACTGAGTTTGGCAGGGGCTGCATCATGCTACTGTCACTAGTGCTGTGGGATGTGTCCCCGTCCTCTGTTTCTTGCACTTGCTCAGGGGACGAGTCATTGACCACTATCTGCATCGGAGCTCCTTCGCCTTGCTGCCCTTCCCCGCCATCCTCTCGACCAAAGGCCGTCAGGTACGGCTTCTGCTCCATGGTATCTGGCTCAGTACTGATGGAGGAGCTCACCCCTGAGTCAAAACTTTCAACCTTGGATTCACTCTCTACACCTTCAGTGTGGTCAGTGTCGTCTTGGCAGTCCACCATATTGTCATAGCAGCTGTACTCATCTTCGGCCTCCTGCTTTATGTGCATCCCCCCTGTTTGTATGCGTACCGGTCGGGGTTGCTTGCGGCAGTGAGTGGACTCTGCTGTCGAGATGAAGCGATCGACCTGCTGAGATCTTTCCTGGATACGGTTCATCCAGGGTGGATCTTGAGATTGCTGGTCCTTCTGAGTGCTGAGAGTCGTATCATAATTTGCTGACAGAGGGTTAATGTAAAGGGGGCGCTCGCGGGTTCCGTTCTGCAGAGAGAGGCCAGGGTAGGAGTACAGTGATGTGTATGCACGATCCACACTTTGCTGTGATGTTGCTTGCATATAACCTGACTCTGCGTCACTGCTGGGCCCAGAGGTGCCAGACTCCGGCGTGCCACGGGGAGTGTCCTGACCAGAATCACCTGGTATAACAGGGAAGCCCCCCGGCCCGGCCAGGCCCACATTCTGGGACACGATGCGGGTACACTCATCAATGACGGTCTTAATCTGTAGGATGCTGGCAGCAGTAAGGATCTGCAGAGCCTCTGACTGAGATACCCGCAGAATCCCACTGTACATAAAGTCTATCAGCTTTTGGATGGATTGCACTGAGACCACAGAGGGGATCTCAATGTCGCTGTAGCCCAAGAGTAGCTTGTCCTGAAAGAAGGGGCTTCCAGCAGCCAGCACGCACCGGTGAGCTCGCAGCATACTTCCATGGATCCGAACAGTCACGTCACAGAAGTGCCCACGGTTGCGCTGCTCATTGAGGGTCTCAAGTACAGAATTGCTGAAGTTGTGAAGATTGATGTTATGAATGCGCTCGGTCATCCCCTTGCAACTGATGTCACCTGCAAACGGGAAGCAACACACCTGACTGAAAACACTCCCGACACACACACACAGTAACTGCATCACACAACTGGATTAAAACACACACCGCTGAGCCGAAAATGAAGCATTTAGCTCAACAATATTTTTCCTACATGTAGCAGCAACACTTTGTCGCTGCTGGTTCACAGTCCTAATATATTAGGAGTAATACAACTGTGTTAGTATGCAAAATGAAATGCAGCAGTTATGAGGATATGCATTACAAAAAAAAAAAAAAAGAAACTCCCTTTTATGCAAGAAAATTGCCTTTTTCTAAACTACCTTTACAGGCTGTATGTGAAAAGGTAAACAACCATGATACAGCAGTGCAATTAATTTAAATATATGATAAGTAATACTGCTCCTTATAATAAACAGACTGTTCATTGGAGGATTCCTAAAACAATAACAGAGATATGGTAATTTTCATATTTTTCCCTCAGTCCAGTCTCAAAATATTAGGACGAGAACGAAATAATTTTAATTTATTTCTTGAACCGCGGGTTTAAAAAATTCCACATTGCCACGGTGAAGGACAATTAAGATGGTTCCCATCTAATTACTCCAAGTTTCTTTCATTCAGCGTGTCTGTCTGAAATCCCTCCAACCACCATTAGGTGGTGCACTGGGCTTAGAGGACAACAGGCCTCTTTTGTTAGCCATGTGTTCACTGTGATGGCGCTTCCTAACTATCTAGGAATACACTAGATATGACCCGGCTGATCAGTGTGTAAGATAACTTAAGGTGAATTTCTTGCCAGTTAAGTGTCGACAGAAACGACCATCTATATATAAATTACACAGATATTAAGCGTGAGAATTGTGGGTTGTGAGAATCGCTAGAAAACGTAATTATTTGCCTATGAACATGCTTAAGTGTATTATTTTTGCTTTAAAGTAAAGCAGGTGACCTTATTTGAAATATTTTTAAACACAGCACCTTTCCAGAAACCAACGAACCTGTCTCCGTTTTAGTTTCGTAAAATGGACAAATCCATGTCAGAATTTTTACAGATAATTTGTTTACACCGTGTCTGTCAATAAGTAACAAATTCATTTCTGAAATAATAGGAAATGGATGACAAAATGTCAAATAGCACAGAACACATTACGACGTGGGAAAAAAAAGTTGAGCAGGTCAAGAAACGCTTCATAATTTGAACGTAATTATCTAGTGAACAGAAATACATTTTACACTAGCAGGGCACTGACAAGAAAACTATAGAAATCAGCTTGAATGAGTGCAGAAGCAGCACAAAAGTGTTAAAACAAAGCACAGACGCTTGTTCCCAGTTTGGTTACTTTAACATTAAGGGGGGGAAACAAAATGAATCGAGCCGTCCGGTACTCACAGTTAGATGACGTTTTGTTACGAAGATGCTTGTGTGGCTGGTGATGAAGTGCGGGTCAAGCTTCAGTTTGCTGGTGGAGATGGCTGATCAGAGGCCTGGTGCTAGGCAAGGCTGTCAGTCCTCTCTGTCCAAATCATGTGTTGCTCTGCCACAGTGTTTGGAGGGGGTGGGTTGGGGGGGGGAGAAGAGAGAGAGAGAGGGAGAAAAGACAAAGACAAATCTTAATGCCACATTTTGCCTCGTCGATATTGCCACTCCCTTAATGAACCCGGAGCCACAGTAACACGAATATCTGCCACCAAACGGGCTGCAACAGATGTGTGAAGAGTTTCTAAAGCGAGACTAAAAGGACGTTCCTGTGTGCACATGACCACAAATTACAAATCAAGGGTGAAAATAATACTGGCAGTGGAGCCAGTTCTTTTCTCAACAGTTATCTGAGCTGCTGGGCAACAAAACCACACCCTTCCCGAGAAAAACGATCGAAATTTTTTCATAAATTTACACAGAGGCCCTCTCTAAATATTTTGGGAAAGGTCTCAATCACCACGTGGGTGTGTGTGTGTGCGGGTGTGCGGGTGTGTGTGTGTATGTGTGTGTGCATATGTGTGTGTGTCTTTGTCATTTTTTTTAAACCCACAAATTAAACAACACGACGTCTAATACAGATGTAGAGCAACACTGGCAGTAGTAATAATAGAAAAGAGTCAAATATTAAACACACAAGGCATTCATTGAAAAACACAAGAAAGGCATTCAACATTAAGCATGTGATGAGCTGGTTTGGAGATCCTAAGAAAGCCTTTCACAATTGCCCTTATACTGTACAAACACTTCAGCACACAAACGTTTGACCACGAAACTAGAAAAGAAAATGATGTAAAACCGGTCACATGCTCATGGGACCATCTAAGGTCAGGCACACTGGGGGAAAAAAAAAAAAAAAACGCACCGAACCGACACAAAATGCCTTTCTCAAACAAATTCTCTTCTGTTAGTTGCACATTGTTCAAGTGCCGTCAAGTATCACGACCAAATGAAGCCTTAAAAGTATCTGGGAATGGCACGGCGCGTTGGGATGGGAGCGCTCGTGATTAATTCGAGTTTTCGGATCATAATTGCAAGTGTGATCCGACACTTTTTTTTTTTTTAAAAACTGGAGTAAAAGACGTTCAGGAGCAGTCACGCTTGCTACAACACGAACTGGAAAAATCCAGTAACTACAGTGTGCTGCTGAATGAACAGAACGGGGCAAGGATTTGACCAGACCTGCACATTAATGTTGACACAAATTATTCTTTTACGGCTCTCAAGTACATTTTCAAAGAGTACACCTCCCACTTTGAGACGCTGAGGTTGAAATCCACGTATGAAAACTATGAGATGTAAAGCAGGTGACCTTTTTTGTTTCCCTGCATGCACTTCTCGTACTTCAAGGTAACGTAACATGCCGTAAGTGTGCCTGGCACATAATGACTTTGTCTATAATTTAACACACAGGAGCAGAATCTCTGAGAGAAAAAAGCAGCTGAAGTGTGAACGCTGAAATAGCCGCGTCCACAGGCCTCACTTTGAGAGGAGGCAGCAGGATGTGTGCTTGTTTTCCTCAAATCGTCTCGTCAACTAATAAATTTGGTGAACTAGTAATAACGCGTTTGGCAGCAGAGGGTGATCACTTGATAGCGAAACAGATCGTTCTTTGACACTGAAAGGCACATGTTTGTTCCTCTTGTTTAGGCCTGGACGTTAAATCTTGAGTCAGCCCTACGTTTAAAATTAAACTTCAACCCTTTAAAAATAAAAAAAAATAAAAAATCTTAGCTGTAAACTTAACTCTCAAAGTTAATCCATTAAAATAACCCATCCAGACGCTCTGGTACAGGCCTCAATTGAAGCCTAAACACGAGTGTTGCTCAAACACCCAACTTAAACACTGGCTTTACCTCAAACTATAGCTTGCTGTGAGCGAAGCCCTTCCTTTAACCTCACTGCCATCACTGGAATTGGCTGAATTGGTTTAGTCAATGTGAAAACCAACAGAAATGCCATCATTTTAAGGCCTTCTCTTTATCCTGCACATATGCACCCGAATGCTTGAATCCATTACAGTAGCAAATATTTGACCTTTTTTCTTTTCCTGCGGGGGCTAGTTTGAGATGCAACTGTATCCCAGTGCCACTGGTCTTTTTTTTTTTTTTTTTTTTGGTGGCTACTGTTTAGACAATGCAAACATATATGTTCCCTCTCTGGGTTCCCTTCTCCCATCCAGACATGTAAATCCACCTGCCTAAGGGGTAAAGTGAGGTGAATGCTGGCAACAAAGGAGCAGGCCAAGGGAAGCAGGCTTCAGTTGCCCAGACTGCCACTCACAACAGTGATTCCATTTTAGCCATGACACAGTGGGTGAGCAGCAGCCAGCGCCTACCTGCAGTGAATTCTAATCAGCCCAGGGGTCTGTCTCCCTCCCTCCCTCCCTCCTGTACCCTGCCTTGGACTAAAGGGGCTGATGATCCTTCAAAATTAATTAGATCCTTGTAGGAGGCGGCCATTTTCTTTCACTTGCTAATACAAGAAGAAGAAGAAGAAAAAAAAAATTTAAATCAAACTAAAATCGGCGTGCGTAAACCCCCCCGCACCCGATATTGATTTCTTTCGCTGCGTGTCTCTACCTGTTTCCTGTTTCATCACGTTGAAACTCTCTCTCTCTCTCTCTCTCTCTCTCTCCGTCTTTCCTTCCATCCGTCTATCTCTCCGTCTGTGCCCCCCCACCCACCCCCTTCCCTTCTCTTCCTCCCTCCCTCCCTACGAAACCTTCCCCAGCACCCTCCGCCCCTCTCCGGCTGCCTCCATGCTCCCAGCTCTGTGTCTGCCTCTGTGGAGTTTGCTGTCAATAAATCCCCAGAGGTCAGTTTGTCTGCTGGAAATCAGACACAATGCTTCAGACCGCCAATGCAATGCATGCTCTGCTGCTGCCGCCACAACAAAGACTGAGGAGGGGTGTGTGTAGGGGGGTGAGGGGGGGGTAAGAGAGAGAGAGAGAGAGAGAGAGAGAGGGAGGATGAGGGAGAGGGGGGCAAAAAAAAAAAAAAAAACGAGAGAAAAGAAATTAAGACAGGGAGGCGCAGGGTTTTGCAACTTCACCAGCCAGACTCCAGGTTAATCAGCTGCCTATATTAGGTGACAAGCTCATGAAATACGCTGCATCGAATTGGACATTAGTTAATCAAGGGGTGGGGTGGGTGGGGGTTAAAATGGTGAGGGTGGGGGATGGGGGTTGAGAACAGACATAAGAGGCATGCTTATGAAAGGAGCAGTATCAGCCATGTGAATAATGTACATCTTGAATATGCAAATAGTGCTTACAACACACACTACAAGCATATATTCAAGGCCCTTGGTACATTTCAATCTGGAGACAAAAGGGCCACGGGGCATTATGAAAAGCTCATGTCCATGCTTGTGCATACAGCATCTTCATTAATCTGATGCCGATTTGCACTTATCAAGTGCGTTTTGTGCTACACCCTATTAACAGTAAAAAATTTAAAAAAAAACAAAACTTAACAATCACTGTTTAACCCTGAAATCATTCAAGCATCCATTCAGCACGAACCTCCACACATCACGGTTCAACACTAAGGTTTGGATCTAAATACGAAGTGAGGACACTGGAAAATTTTCAGCAATAACGAAGTGATAAAGTGTCAATCTGACCGGAGATAACTGGAGGTGTGTTTGATAAAAAGGCACATTATGTGACGAAACAGACGCCGCTATCAGTCAACACCTCCAACTTTTCTGAAACCTTAAATGCCATTGTGTCATGGCTCCCCTTTGATGTGCACAATTAAAAATTATTAAAAAATTATTCATCTCCGGCCAACAATGTTGTGCTGGGCTGATTAAATCGCAGTAATTCAGAGCGCCATGTCACTTATTACCTTTGAGTGTTTCTCTATAATGCTGTGAAGCACTTAACAGGTAAGTAATGCGCCTAACTCGCATACACATCAGGAGGAGCTGCGGAAAACACATCGCAGTCTCAAGATTTAATTGATTTGCCTTTATAGCAGTCACTAAAAAAAAAAAAAAAATCATCAACAAGCGCACGTAGGCTGTTGACAAGTTGAGCCAAGATTTTCACACAACATTTTGTCATTTCTCCTTCTCCCTTGACTGAAATTGTAGGGTGCAACATCACGGAACGAGCGAAATAGTTTAGAATGTGTCTCCATGTAAAAAAGGTGATAATTGGAACAGGTTTGGAATGAATCTGAAGTGCGTTTGATACGTCTTTCCGAACTTTGAACTGGCTCTTCACCTATAAAGGACGGGATCCAGCGATTGTTCTCTTCGCAACTACAGTTTGGTTTTTAATCTCGCCTCCGGGGACGGTTTTTAAATAAAAATATGCACTTAAACACTATAAAACAACATTTTATTAATTCACAACAGCATTTTTTTTTTCCTCTTGCAAATGCTCTCTCATTTGGTCAAAGCATTGTGAAGTAATTACACCACTCTAATGTTATGACTGCTGCTCAATAGAAATGGCTGGAATAGATGCTGGTCGCATTTCTGTGCATCACACGCTAACTAGAATCACCGTTAACGCTTTGCAGTCCCTTAAATTTAATCCACTGCCACCAAAGTGTCTCGAATAGCGCAGCAGATTAATGTGTTAAGATATTCAGTCCAACAGAAAGCCACTCAATGTGACAGGATGTGCGGCTTTCAGATAAATTCCTCAAGCACACAAATAACAATAAACACTGCAACACCCTTACGCAAGTAGAGGACAGTTAAAGTATTTTTTGACAGGACAGCTTGTTCAACTTCGTCATTTTTTGTCAAAAACACACCCACCGCCACCCGTTATCCATAGCAGATCCATTGTTTGTTTACAGATGGAAGGATAATCTACTTCTAATATACTTTTTTTTTTTGTGTCAGGCAAACTCCACACAAACACTCGCGAATTTGTGCTTCCAGTAAACGCTCCATACTGCATCTTACTGTACTGAGAGCACAGAGGGGAAAACACAAACAGCCAATGCTGGCTCAAGGCCATTAAAATTAAAGACGGTACGTCACTTTGGTGACGGAACAGACGCTTTAAAAAAAAAAAAAAATCTCAGAATTGGCAAATGGCTCTGCTTTTGTTAATGAGCGTTTGACCAAAAAGAACCATCTGACTACTCATATGATAGTCTCCAAAACACCTCTAACCCCCGAAGCAGATAATGCTAAATTCAAGAGTTATCATTTAATCACAAGTGTCCACAGCAACTGCCTCTCTACAGCTACTACACACGTCAAGGACATTTCGCCTCTCCAAAAAAGGACCTCACAGGCCATTAAGAGATCTTCATGAACCTACACAGATGCTCATATAGGACTTCTCTGACTATTACTAGTGTATCATGATAAAGAGCAGTTTAACACATTCAAATTTGCCCAAAAAAAAAAAAAAGAAAAGCTATCCAATATGCAACTTGTACGCCACTGTTTGTACGGCTCTGTTTGTGCCTGGATGGTATATAAGCAGGCGAGATCTCAACAAGTGGAATGTGTACTATAGAGGTGCTGTGGCGCTTTTATATCATCCAAAGAAAACAAAGTGTCTCCTGACTTTCTGTCCTTGGGAGATAAACCAGACAAAAAAAAAAGAGGCTTTGTGCTGAATTATGAGAGGACAGTGTGGTACCTTTGCGAGCGAGCGTGCAGCGCTCACACTGTCGAGAAAAGCACAGCCTCCGGATATGTTTAGGTTAAGCGTTATACTATGTTGGTCACTGGAGAGACCAAACAGAACGAAGCCACACACTCACTCACATGTGCAGCGTTTAGAAAAAAACAGCTGCTCACATGTGTTTTATGTATAGCTGAGCTTCATATACAAAGCTTATAATACCTACAATAGAGTGAAGGTGTGTTCTCTCAATTTCAATGTTTCTCTCTCACACAAAAACCACACATACATACATACATGTGGTCAAACAGCAGCGTCTTAAATAACCGAGCACTGTTTTTCTGCTGTTTTTCTACAAGGACACTTTCATTATTACATGTCTGGCCTCATGAATTTGTTTGCAATTCGAACCTATAATCTGAATCACAATTTAACTACCAACTGTGAAATTTTCCATTATTATTCCGCCATGTGCGAATGTAATTGTGAGCAGCATCAGAAGCCCTGCACCATGTGTTTCACCAGCAGCTGCACGAGGGCTGCACGAGCCAGTGCCGCGATGGTCCGGGCAAGAAGAGCTGAACTTTCACAAACGCAACCAGGGTGCTTTAAGCAGTTGAGCACAACTCTGCAGTTTTTTTGGTAGCTGCTCCGTGCTTCAAGGGTCAAGCCGGCCCCGGCGCTCTCTGCCAGAAAATTTGGCAAGGCCGATATTTGCAATTTTGAAAAGGCGACGAGAATGACGTTAGCAAAGGCAAAAAAAAAAAAAAAGAAGGAAAGGAAACAGTGAAAATGGAGATTGCAAAAGGTTTCATGATGTAACATATTTCTCCAGCTCGTAGCTACAGCAACAACAATACAAATGCCATCGAGGTGAGATAAAACTGAGTCATTATTCAGGTGAACTCGTCAACATGCTGTCTTCAAGTACAGATTTTTCTCATTATGTGAATATGAAACCCAAAGGACTTAATACAAGCATCCTGGGCTTATTTTGAGCCGTATGGACGTTAGCACTGTTTAGTGTATTTATAGTTGGGCAAGCTGTTGTGTAGTAAATACAGATTATATATGTCTCATCAGCTCATTTGACATATGACCCATCTAAAAGTGTAATGCTGACACACTGAAACACAGTCGAACCACAAGAGTGCCCTATACACACTATCACCAAGCGCTGCTGCGTCTGGTCCAGCGGTCTGCAAGCTGCCCCGGCAATATGATTGAGATCTAGTGACTTAAACAAACGTTGGCACAAAGGTACGATTTTCTGTTAATCCAACAAGAGGGGGGTTGGAGGAAGGAGGGACGGACGAAGGGGGGGAGCAATCTAACCACATTGGGAAACTTTATCCATACAATACTGTGTTGCAAGTCACACTAGTTAAGCAAGCCAACTACAGAATTACACAAGAAACGAGAGAAAGGCCAAAAACTCACCCCGTTTAGTATTGTATCAATCTCATTCTAGGAAAGTCAAGGAAGTGTAGATCAAATATTTAGAAATTCAAGCCCACTGAAATGTCCGGGCAGCACAGTGAACGTGCAGATAAGTCATCAGTCCCATGAAAATAGGGCTTCAATAAGAACAATAAGGTCATTCATCTAAAAGGAGTATCAGTTATCATAGGGCATTTATGCCGGTGGAGTAATTTTGCACAACTATGAACTGTACCTTAAAAGAAAAAATCCTGTATGACACAAACTGCTATTCAGTAAATACACCTTTGGAGAAAACTAATGGCAAGAAGTGAATAGAGTAGCTAATTTTTTATATTTTTTTATTTCTACCAAGGCTCAAAACTATGACAAAACACCGCTTACGAGCTTCACATGAGTCACATTTATTAATACCGAATAAACGCTCATTACGTTGCGTGCGTAACGCTTCCATCGAAACAGAAGAACGCTTAAATTGTGAGTCAAAATTTTAAGCAATCGTCAAGAAAATGACAACAGTGGCAAATGCATTTCTTTTTTTTTTTTTTTAATATGAGGCTGGTATTTGTGCTTTTTTTTTGTGTGTGTGTGTGACATTCAGTTGCAAATTAGTTTTGCTGAAAAGTTTTCCCATGTGCACAACCTATTTTTATGAGCCACCAAGTTCAAGAATGACTGCAGGGAAAAGTATGTTGGGGCCACCAGTCGGTGTGGTTGCACTAGTTCTATGGCGTATTAATAGTTGTGTCTACAGAACCGTATTATTCTTTCTCCGGGTTGTAAAACCATCCATGCGTTTTTTTAAAGTGTTCTCTCTTGGGTTATATATTTGCCGAAGAAGCTAGTGCTAGCTCTTGTTTTTTTTTTGGGTGGGGGGTTAAAAGAACACGCTGTACAATTTTTTGTGAATTAATTATGCATGGTGTTTTTATTACTTATTTGCTTTATCGTTGTCCATTGTACCCCCCCAAAATAAACCAAAATAAACATTGGCATCTCTCTTGTAAGATCAATGATATTTAAAGCGGTAAAACACCATAAAAAGGCATTAATGTGACCGAGTGGTGGCTGGTTTTTTTTTCTACTGACAATTTTTTTGCTCTATTCTTTTACTTTTTCCACAGAGAAAAACTCGTGTAGCTGTACAAAGCCGCAATTAAAGAAAACCCCAGTTGGTTTGTAATGTGTTTCCATTACCTTACTTGGCGCACGTTTGTTTGTTGCTACGCAATGTGTCACTACAAGATATTTGTCTGTTCATCCACACATCGCCGCACTTCCTATTACGATTGGTGCGCGTTGGAGGAGGAGGTTGGGTTGTCCTCTCCGATCTGCTCTACGTACAGAAAACAGAGTCACCTCAGCACGAGGCAGAGAGATAACATGACCACCCGTCAGCTCCGTTTATGATAATCATCGGGCCCTTTGGCCTCGCTAATGCTCATCAAGTGCTGGTCAGTGCGGTCAGTTGAATGCAGCTGAATTATTATCATTGATGGTAACAATCTATAGCGCACAAGCCCCAGAGTGTAACCTGAACTGATCAGCTGTTTCTGGTAACATCACTATAAAAAATCATGCCACGTGGCTGTGAGTATTTTCAGCGGGTCATATCACAAATGTGCTACTTCTTAGTCATTTGTACCATCACGGTTACGTGGAGAGGTTTAGGAAGGCTATTTTTTTTTATATATTTACATTTCAGTCATCTTTATTTCAACATGATGGCTTGTTGAGTAACTGTAAAAGTATAGATTTAATATCCATAGTTCCTCTCTGAGTGTCTTTCTCTGTTTGTGTGTCAGCCCAGTGACCTGCCTTCCTCTAAATGCATGTTGGGATACGCTGCACTGACCCTGAACAGTAGTAGGAATGAAAAACTAGTGCCGCGAATGAATGAATGTCGAGACACTAGCCAGCAGCAAAGCCCACTACAGCCAAAGGCAATAAAAGACATTTTGTCTAAAATGCATTCATGTCAGTTAACCCATTCATAGAAATGATAAAAGAGAAATAAGCTTAATGTTGGTTTACATAGCCGCCACCACAAGCTCTTTTAGTCAAAGTTTTTAATAAGGTGAAAAACGCTGCCATGACTGACACTGGTGTTCTAACCACTGAAACATCTCGTGGACACATGGGCTGCATCTGCGCAGAAAATATCATGCAGATGTTAAAAACGGCACAAGAGTGATCAAACTCTCTTTTTTTTTCTGTTTCTCTATCATTGATACATGTCAAATGTATTGTAAAACAAGCCCGACAACATTGATAAAACTGAACATTTGTGCTCCCATAGGTTTGTTGCTGAACAGGTTAGTCGTGCATTTCCTTTGTCACCTGGACCAACTGTCGTCATTCAAACAAAAAGCGCAACATAATAATACCTTTCCTAGTCGTTGGAACAGTAGCAGTCCGTCAAATATATATTTACAGCTGGTCTTTTTCTGAAATCCGTCTTTACAATGGTAAATTTCAAGGCAGTAAACAACGTAGATAGTATCAGAACAGACACTCCTTTCATTGTCGTAACGTAAAAGCAGCTGTGTTTAAAAAAAAAAAAAAAAAAAAAGCAGACTTACTCAATAAAAAAGAAAAAAAAAATGCAGTTGTAGGTTCTGTGGAAATACTTTAAGGCTCCAACAATCTTCATTTTTTTTTCATAAAACTGCAACACAAATACTATTGTGTAAATAATTCCCCCTGAGTTTACCCAAAGCACAGTGCATACCGATGTACCTTCACTGAGACTGTGCACAATCCTAACATTTTGGCTACTGCGAGTGCAGCTTGCTGGTATGAGGCTTAACAAGTTCTCCCGATGCCAAGAAGGGAGCAGAGAATTCACAGAAATTTGTTTTTTTTTCTCTCTCTCTCTGAATAATAGTTTAAAAAGTTACCAAGGACTGTGATACTTTGTTTTCTTAAACCCTCTTTCGATACTTTCCCCTTCAACCAGGCACTGATCTCACCATGACTTGTAGAAAACCATATGGGTAGCAGGGTGAACTGAGGACACACATGCAGCTTGGCAAACATACAACTTCGCTATTAGAATCCAGGATACATTTTTCACATCAGTTGAATACCTAGACCTTCGTGTGTGTTTAAAGAGAGGGACACGAATTAAGCTTAAACTCTTGTTTGGGACGTGCAGGGAGAGAAGTTTATTTAGAATTCAAAGATACGTTATTAAAACAAGTTTTAATTAGGAATTGAAAACCGGCCAAGAAAAAAAAAAGGGAGAAAAAAAAAATCGAGAAACTTCTGTGCTTGTTGTGAAACAACTTCTGGTCAAGTTGTTACATGATATTTGGGCCTTACAACAGAAACAGCTGACTTAATGAAAAGCTTTGAAACCAGCACTTCAAATATAAAGAAGCATGAATCAACAGTCTGTTAGCAATTTTAGCAAAAAGTAATGGAAACACATGGTCACTGTGGATGGTGTATGTACTGTATACGTACCAAACAAGAGTGTAAATATAAAAACAAGGCAAATGACAGCTGGAAATCTGACTTTAGATGATAAACGACATCCTGAGAATCCTCAAATATATATATTATTAATGTATGACATCAATCCCACACAAGCATCCATTAAGTCTGGTGCTGCTTTGAAATAATGAGCAAACATTAAAATAAAATAAATCAGGGGAGAGTAAAGAACATATACATATTGTGGAAATATTGAACAGTCAATGTTAAAACACTTTTGTCTTCACCATTTAGCTACGTGAGAACTAAGGATAGTAAGTGCGTTTCATAAGACTTCATAAAGTTTTATAACCGAACAAAAGCTTTCTGACAACCGCCTGGCACATTCACAAATACTTATTCAGTCTCAATGTGTGCTTTCATTACACATTCCTGTGATACTTGCAGCGAGGGAAGATTCCAAAACAAAAGTCCTTTGAAAACTGAAAAGCATGCCATAAAGTTTTTGTTTGTCAGTTTTCTACATGCCGGATGATCTGAAAGTCAAAGAGTTGTGGGTGAAGGTTTTGTACGAGTAATTTTTCATGACTGCACTTTTAGATTCTGACTTCCAATTAACTAAAAGGGGGATAATTTTTTTTTAAATTCCTTCTTGACGAAGTGAAAAAAAACGAGCCAGTCTGCAGCTGTCGTGCGAGTCCTCTTTAAGCGTTATGAATGGATAATATACGCAGATTGGTTGCAAAATCATAACCTTCAGTTTTTATTACAAAATGTTTTTTAATCCTGGCTTGGCCAACTCATCAATAAACAAGATACATTTCCCCTCCCCTTAAACAAAGGATATTATGCTCTATTCTTGCCTTATAGCTGCGAGGAAATCACCATAACTCATTGTAATAGCGTTTTTATGTTGCATAATGCAGCTGAAGGGGGAAATTCTCTCCCTAATTACAAAGACATCCTATACAGATTGTCAATAGGTTTTGTGATTGTGTTATTAGTATTTACAGGAATGAAAAAAAAAAATTATATAATATGAAGAGAAGCATGTTATGTGTGAAAAAGGTGATTTGTGGGTAGAAGGATCCATGCCAGTTAGCCAGGAGGTAGCCAGCCTGCCAATAATTTCTAGTTTGCAAAATGTATTCCAACAATCCACCAAGGCAGAACTGGCTGGGAGTCACTAATGTCATTATATTTTACTATGATGAAGAGATATAGGGGGAAAAAAATAAAGAAATATGTTTTGTTTAAGACAAAATAATGTCTTCCCTGATGCCTCAGAGGTACCTGAGGTGGGTTTTTTTTTTTTTAGGTTGCCATGGTAACTGGGGACTCAAACGTAGTATCGAAGCTGTAACTGCTGTAAAACAGGAGTCGTCGCAATAAACATCAGGCGAGAAACTTTATGTGTTCTTCTTAAAACAAGACCAAATCTTTACGCTTCAAGTCTATTAAAGGCTTATAGGCTATCCTGTAGTTAATTATAAGACTTAATATCTTTAAGATGCGCACCTGAAAACAGTCTCATTTGGCAATCACATCAAAGATGAGCTTTACTCCATGGGGGGAATATTCTTCTAATGAGCATTATACAGAAATAATAAAAGGAAAAAAAAAAAAAGAAAAGAAAAAAAAAAAAAAAAGCTGGGAAAGTATAAACTCCGTCTGAGACAAAAAGGCCAAGCAGTTAACAAGCACTGTGACATTCTGGATGCAATCCACAAAGTGCCTTGTTATATCGATGGATCTCTACTGCATTCCCAAAATGGCTGCCAAATATGTTCAACTGGGCTAGACAAAGTGCCAGAACGGACTCAAGTGCAAGTCTTTTGTCATAAGATGGTAAAATACCCCCGACTTGAAATTTCAAATTACAATATTCATTTCACTTCATCTGTAAAGGCTCACCAGTGCTGCGAGGAAGAATTTAATTTGATTAATTATTTTATTTATATACTGTCAGTGCATGCCTACATTTGCAACCAAAATGTGGACTTCCTGAATTTAAATGATAGTAAAATTGAATAAAAATTTACACATGGCACAACGAGCAGCCCTGTGTGATTCAGTGGACTGAGGTGAATTCCACTCGTGACCAATATTACATCCTCTCTGCCTCGTCCAAAGTCCTTTCCACTACGTAGTGTAAAAAAAAATCTGTTAAAGATAGTTGCATTGGAAAAAACACCACAAACATATATTAATAAATTGAATTTTGTAAGTTATGGGCCACCAGGATTACCTGGTAACAGCCTGGTGAAGATGGCTGGATGGCGTGGGAATACCAACAACCAGAAATGTAGCATTGCGGAGGCTTCAGAGAAGTCTCTGTCTTGTCTGTTTGGGCAGCAGTGCCTTTTACTGCACTTAAAAATTATTTGGACCACTGTCCTGCCATCTGTGTGCATGTACAGTACAAGATGATTGTTTTTTGTTGTTTTTTTTTGTTATACGTCTCCTCCAAAGAAGCACTCATTACATTAGTACAGCATGGTACCCTTACACATTTTCACTTGAGTAAACCCAAATAATCAGGTGGGAGAAATGTGCGAAAGCGTGACTAAATCAGTCAAAAAAACATTTCAAAACTGAATGCTGTGGACACATTATGCCAGTTTGTCGGTCAATCACAAATTGCTGAATGTGAAGTGAGGGTGACAGGCTACAGAGGACGAGTGAAGGATGGTGAAGCCAAAAGAAAATTGGGATTGATTGCCGGGTGTGGATTAACTCCCCCCCCCTCCCCCTCTCTCCCTCCCTCACCCTCCTTTTGCCTTCATGTGAGCAGGTCTACAGTTCATCTGCTGGGTCTCCTTCATATAATAATGGCTTCCCCTGATCTGCAGACATACTCTTAAATATTCATTAGTCATGGGTGGGTTTTAGCCGGGACACAGAAAGCGGGCAAATGGCGATGGCTCCAACACTGTGAATATTAATGTATATGTGTGGAATATATACATACAAATACTCATTAACGACTTAGCTGAGATGAAACTGGGCACCTGATACTCGGACTACAAACACTCCCAAGGCACATAATGGCTGACTGTCTCCCAGCAGCTACTGTACACCTCTGTGCTGATAAAACGACAGTTTCTGACATCAAGCCGTGGTGAGAGCTCACTTACTGACAAGACAAGTACCCTCCAATAAATCAAACAATAAAATGTACAAAAAAAATGCAGGTGTTAAGTTTTTTTATATATATAATGTGGAGTTTCTTTTCAGATGAAGGGAGGGAGGGAAGAAGGGAGGAGGAGGAGGGGGGGAGAGATTCAATCCAGCACACACAGTGTGACAATATAATTTTGACTTTCTCTCTACTTGCTCACCCACATGCAACCTGTCAAATCAATCTGCTCTAATTCAGAGGACAGATCTGCAATTATGCCTGGCTGAAATCTCCACATCAAGGTGAAATTTGTGCTGCACGCACACGGGCTCTGCGTTTCTCCAAAACGTGTCCATTCAGAAAACAAATGATCCGGTGCAGCCACCAATTACATAACCGAGCCTATAGGACTGCAACCCGTTTACGTTGTGGAGGCATATTCTGAATGAAGGCGGGGAGAGGAAGTGATCACAACAACAAAAAAAAGTGAAAAATGGGATGAACGCACAATTACGTGGAAAAAACCCTACACACACACACACAGAGGCACACACACACACACACACAGGTGCAGATCCACTAAACCGTGTCTGCGCTGCAAGGAGATGGACGCAGCGTCCCTCTCCTCCTCTGTGTCAAACCCGGGACCGGCCTCCTTGTTTGCGGCTATTCACGGCTCCAGCGGCCACACCAGGACCAAACCTCTGACATGACTAATGTGTTGACGCACAGCTTTCTACCTGCGCACAACTTCTGGGCTACAGGCGAGTCTGTGCCTATTAATCAGGCACAGAACGTGCTGTATTGTGGAAACTATCAGTGGCGCTTATAATAGACAAAAGAACACGCAGTATTACTGTCTTTATCAGACAAAGCCAAGCGCTTTGGGACAACATCTGCTTGCCACACGCACACACTCTCTGTCCCCTCTCTCCACACACACACACACACACAGATAGACGATCGCGCACTGATAGATGGATCCCTACAGAACCAGACTGACATGTTGCTCGGGATAAAAACTCCCCCAAGGCCCTTCCAGTGGATTTTTTTTTGGGATTTTTTCCCCCCTCTCTTTTTTTTCTCTACATCGCGCAAACACATCCACATATTTTAACTTTATCCAAGACGCGCAGCACCTCTATGCTGCTGCCATCTAATAAACAACAGCGAAAAAAGGAATCACGAGTTGCCCATGAATATTTTGCAACAAAAATGTCTCAAAGGGCACCACAGAAAGCGCCTCTTGCAACTTTAATTACACCAGAGCATGGCCTCATATCTAGGCCATCCTTTGCCAAAAAAACAGCCTCACATCCTAAAACATTTTTTAACACATTGTAGGGATGTCGTTTGATTTTTTCAAGCCAAATAAATTAAAGAAAACGCGGATCGCGACAGTTAAAGTGATCATTCATTTAGGAGTAACATGGCACCAAAAAAAATAAAAAAATCCAGAGCAGAGTCCCACTGGATCTTATTTATCTCAGAAACTGAACCTGCAGTATTGTTTTACCTTCAGACACAATATTAGCCAGCCTCCCTGCGCCTGCTGAGCACATCTTAATGTAACCCCATCTCATAAATGCCACGCCGTATTGATATTAATTCACAAAAAAAAAAAAAAAAAATGTAGGCTAGACATCTGTCTGAGTGTACGCGCTGGATGAGCCGCTGATATAACGATGTATTTCACACACAGCGCACGCCAAAAAAAAAAAAAAAAAAAACACCTTTTTCCGGCAACTTCAAACAAAAACCCGTATTTAAGAGACGGATCTCTTGTTGGGAGCGTGTTAAAAATGCAATAAGGAAACGCGTTTTTCCTCTTGACTCAAATAACTGACCTAAAAGCCAAATGCGCACGTCGGCTGCCACAGTTGTTCCGGGCTCACAGTCAGTGTGTAAAATGTGAGCGAGCAGCACCGCGAGCATCGCTGAGGTTTTTTCTTTTTTTCTTTTTTTTTTTTGCTCGCTGATTGAGAGACCTGTGAGCACAGTTTGGACCGGAGTAGTATTGTTTCTCTCCCCCCCTCCCCACCACCTCCACTCCTCTCCTCTCCTCCTCCACCACCACCACCACCACCACCACCACCAAGTGTCCCCCCGACCGGCTCCGAATCCGGCGAAATC
>NW_007577798.1:606932-655296 GCF_000690725.1 Stegastes partitus | reverse complement strand
AAAAAAAAAAACCTACTGGCAGCCCAAACTGAGTCGCCCAACACGAGGGGGACTCGATTTATTCCATTTCGCTCCCGTTTATTGAACGTACGTGATCCTCCGAGCGCATGAAGTTTCCGATTATGTGGAGCCTTAATATTTTGGTTGGTAAAGCCAGCCCAGCAACTACATGGAAGTCAGTGGCATTTTTACGCATTTCATCCTAAAGTCAACGGCCAGTGTTTTTAATCACCGCTACGGCAAATTCTCCCCCTTTAATTTCTCCCCCCCGGTTTTTTAATAATAGCGCAGGAGAATATTGTCAAGACCCATCCCTTTTCCTTTACTTTTTCCTCTCAATTTCTTACCTGCACTTCGAAGCTCGTTCAAAAAGTGGCGACAGCGTTTCCACGGCTCCCCCTGTTTTCCCCCGACGAAGCGCGTTTTTAGTTTGTTTCAGTATGTTCCTTTACTTTGTTCATTTCTCACTTCCATCTTCTTTTCATCTCATCAATAAACACACGCTGCAGCCTACCTTCATAGAGCAGCTCGGTTCAAGTGTGCCCTCCCATTTTTTAACTATACATCGAGTACTTTGAGGGGTGGGGGGTGTGGAGAGAGAGGGGGGGGAGGAGGAGGAGGAGGGGGGGGGGAGGAGGAGGGAGGGGGGGGTGGATGTGAGGTGGTGGTGGTGGGGAGGAGGGGGAGTGGAGGGGAAGGGGGTGTGGAGGGGTGCAAGGCACGCCTTTTCACTTAAAGCTGCTATTGGAAGAAACAGTGCACTGTCTTGGGTTGGATCAGAAATCCGTCAACATTATTGTGCCCCAATCGCAGGGCGCACGGTGGGACGAGTGAAACCGGCTCCATTATGGCTCTCTGGAAGTGGTGGGAGTTATAGTAATAGTAGTTGTAGTAATAGTGTTCGTCCCACTGTGTAACTTTGCCTCAGCGACAGTTTTAGAAGTGGACACGGGGATGCGAAACGAAGCGCAGCCCGCTCAGAAGGACGTGGGGGGTTAATAAAGTGATGTTACAGGACACCCACAGCCACAGCGTTTCCTCATTAACCCGCAAATCCCTGCTTTTATTTTACACTTATATGGTTCCTCGCCGCGCCGCTTCCTCTTCCTGCTCTATCAAATAATCAGCGTTCACAAATGTGAATGAACTGTGAAATGTATCCCCGGTTTGGATCAAAGGGAAACCGGGGAATTGTCAGTTATGTGTCCATCATGCGTCTGAACTTTGCATTGGACGCCGCCGCTGCCAGTACAGTGAGCCAGCTGCGCCGCGGCCTCCCATTGGACGACGGCGCCGTCACTCATCTCCAGCGCCAACAAGCTAGATTGTCTGCCGTGTCTTCTACTTTCTACGCATTTCTATTTTCTCATTTATTTATTTTTTAACGTCCCGAGCTGACCTCGAGTTTGCGAGCAGGGGAAAAAATGGTGCCGGTTCAGCCGGCCAATCAGATTTGGTAGAGCGATTGCCTTTTTCTCTTGTTGTTGTTGATTTTTTTTGTCATTATCCAGTGCCTTGAGATATATTCTGGCTGGCGTAGGAAAAAAAAAGCAGTAATGGGTCATGTGGGATCCCCCCCGCACCCACCGCCTTAATGCCCCCTCCCTGTCTAGACAGTGACAGGTGTGCGTGTGTGCGCACACGCTTGTCTGTAGTTCAGATCAGAATAATGAAGCACGCTGAGGGCAGCGTCTAATAGATACTTTCAATAAAATATTCATGTGTGTGATTAGTGTATACAGTGGAGAGGATGTTCAGTGCGCGCAGCTCTGCATCTGAAAGACAAGCTTTTACTGACAAAGAGGTCAACTAAGGTTACGCTCGATCTGCCCGTGTGATAAACCGTCCTGCCCCCGGAGCTGCTGCGGCTGTGCGTAAAGGCCCGTGAACAACTCCCTTAAAGAAAAACTGCACTCTTGAACTTTGCCTGCGCAGCCCTCCAGCTGTACAGGGGAGACAGAGGTGTCGCTTCAGACAATCGCCATCTCTCAAGCTGGGTCGGCTCCATACGGATATTGTTGTGTGAGCACCGTGGTGAGCACCCAGGGCACTCAGTTGACTGTGCGCGCCATCTGCAGGACTGCGATGTGGATTAATACCGCGGGTTCAACGGAGGACACCCTTCCGTCACTGCTTTGACCTACATTAACCAGGAACACCGTAGGAACACCACTACCGGCCTTAATGCGATGGTTTGCAATCCGACAATGAAGCACGTTTACAGAGATGCTTTTAATATTCATTAAAAGTCAGAATTAAGTCGTTTTTAGGATCATAAAGCGAACATCCCAAAGCTGCAGATCCGTGTGGCGCACGCCTTCCCGGAACAGTATTTAAGATACTTCGCTTGATTAACATGGCTCAGCCGGCAGCACGTGTAGGGAGGATTCACCGTAGAGAACATTTTGTTTCAGTGGAGGCTCTGAGGAGCTTTGCATGTTTTATCGGACCTGCTTTTTTGGCACTGAATTGTTGCTACTATGAGAAAGAAAGAAAAAAAAAATCTAATCTGAAATATGCTCAGTTTATTGATGTTATATTTCTGGAACAGATGCAAAAAAAAAAAAAAAAGAAAAGAAAAAAGCATTAGACATTAAGAGAGCAGACTAATGGCATAATGTTCATTCTGAAAAGCTTGTTACCAGATGTGTGTTTTTTAAATGTGTAGTGCAAAAAAATAAAATATAAATTGCAATATAAATATACACCAGTGTCCCTAAATGTGCCACACCATTAGCAAATAGAACAACACTATGTGGAAAAAAGGTGATTAAAGGAAGATTGTTTTTTTTTAAGGGACTGAAAATATATTTGAAATTAATTAATTTATAGCAAACAATTATAATAAATATCTTAAGAAGCCTCTGCATTTTAGATCCATGACAAGATTTTACAAAGAAAAAATAACAACAGTTGGGGGAAAAAAAGGCCACCTTTGCTTGGCAAGACATTCCCTGTGGATTCTAACCAGCCTAGAAGTGTGTCACGTTTTCTCATTTTCTAGATGATGAAACAGATCAAATAATAATAATAATAATAAAATACAATTATGAATATTTGCAGACTTTCCACATTTGCTATGAAATAAACAAAGATCTCAGCAGCACAGCAGTTAGAGACTTGATCAAGTGTGAATCAGACCTGAATGCTGGCGTGAAACAATGATCAACCTGGATAGCAGCGATCCTGCAACCAAACCCATTTGACTGTATTTCAAATCCTCGTGTGTTCAATTTGATCAATAGTTTGAGTGCAGTGTTTTATACTAGGGGAATCCAAATGCTACAGTATATGCTACATGTGTAAAATACATTTTTAAACGTCAGCTTTTAGAATTTATAGTTTGCATAAAATTCCCAAATTTGCCACAGGAATCTACCTAACAGGAACGCTGGATGTCGAATTTGTCCACTTGCGCAACGGACACAGACGGTATTAAATACATCTGCAGAGCTGTTACTCGTCTTAATTTATCACAGATGAATTCCTAATCAGTCCTAGCAGCGACAAATACAAAAGTAAAAATCACACAGCAAACAGCTGCACAGAGAAAGACTAACATGTTTTTTGAAATTAAATTTTGGTTTGATTAAACCTTAACCTTTCACAACCAGCGACACTACAATCAATCAAGGGAGACTTTTTACATTTATTTTGTGATTAATATTTTACAAGAATAACTGAAATTCGTGCCACAGCTTTAAAGAAATGTTCTCTTGTGTAAAACTGGCACAAAGTGTACCTACAGTGATTTCACATTGCCGGGTCAAGTCACAGCTCCCTCAGCTTTAAATGTAGCCAACAGAGGGCAGCACTGTGACTTCACTTTTTTTTTGGACATTTGTTTATTTATTTATTTGGTTATTCATTCATTTATTTAATCGGCTTCTGTGCTTGCCTTCCTCTATTCAAATGCAAGGCGTGCCGTAGATTTTGCCTCATTTGCAAATGACCTTTGATAGTCTGGAGGTGTCTTGGATTTCACAGTGATATGTAGTTAGACAATAACGCCATTGTTATCTTGCTTCTTTTGGTAAATCAGCTTTCTGGGGAATCAGTTAGCTATCAACAGTTGGATATTACAAGCTGCCACTTTGACCGCACAGATGTAGGATTTGGGCTTAAAAACAAGGCGGGTTGCGACCTCAAATTACCCAACATGGAGGCGCATTGATATTGTTCGTGTCCACTCGCAGGTCTTGTCCTTGTGCCTCATTCTATTTTAATGCATTCCTCTAAATGAATGGCCCACAAGGCATTCATTTTACAAACAGTCTAGACAGCTCATTGCGGCCTGGATGGCAACTGACAATGTGCAAACTGGTTTAGGGTAGGTGGAATTAGTTTTCATTCAGTTTGTAGTGCGATTACAATGTTATTTGTGTTGTACCTTCCTAAGCCTGCTTTGTTTTAAACCCAGCTGGCAGAAACCTGTGAGTGGCTTCTCTCATCTCAGGATTCGTGCTCATAAAACTTGTTATGTCCTCAAGATGTTGCACAGTGAACAGTTTGCAAGCTTTGCAAAGCATTTTGGTCCAAGTTTAACTTCAGCTATGCACGGATATTAGCGAGCGTTAACACAAAATGGAAATATAAATATGCAAAAAGCACTAGATTGATGAAAGTCCTGCAGCCTTGCTACTATGCAGTTTATTCATTCACTCCCAGCTCTGTGTTCGGTCACATGTTCAGTGTTAAACATCTTTATGGTGACCTAATGAAAGCTTTTTATCTTTTAACTGTCTGTTTCCTGTTTTTTTTCAAAGCACAGCAAGGTGTGGTGCCGCCGATCCTCCTCCAGCCATGTGTTGCCTAAACAGGCCTCCTTGGTCTTCAAACCAATCAACAAGGTTATATCACATTCCACCACCGTCTCCCTTTAACGCTGAAGATCATTATTCTACATTATCCTGAGGTCAATTCAACACAGAGCTGCTTTCTCTTTTCTGTATAGAGTCACCAGCAAATTCAAATTCCAGCGCACATTCCACGTATGAATAAATGAGACACACCTCGATACTCGGCCTGAGTCGCTTTATCAGCGCGAGGATTGAAATTGATTCACAAGGACAAACTTTCAGCATTTATGCACGCGTATTACTACATTGTTTATTGTTCGTTCTCACCGCTGCAATCTGAAACGCATTTGCTTTTACAGCCACAGAGCAGCCGTCTACGCCGACAACGTGACCTCGTTTGCACCCTCAGTAATTACGCACTCAGTATACCAGAGGATTTATTAAAGAATTCTCACACATGTGGTGACGATCGCTGCTCGTTTTTTTTTTTTCTTTCCCCCGACTTCCCCATACTTCGCATATTTTCAGCTATAAAGAAAACAACAGCAAAGACAACATCTGTGTCTTGTCCCTTGTCACGTTTTATGTTTCCGGGAGAGAGAAAATGAATGGCCATTAAAATTAAAATTGCTAACAAGCTACCCAAAGCTTGGAACATTTTGTAATGCACAGTAAGTTTGCAATGCAGAGAGCTGCTCGCCTCTCATCTTCAAAACTGGCTGCAGGCAGATTGTTGACAAGTACAGACAATAGCATTGCTTTGTTAGCTGTTCTTCTCTTCTCCTTTTTGGTTATTTGGTCTTTGGTCTTAATTTGTCAATTACTGGGCCGAAAATAACTTTTTGTGGCCGTGCAAGTATGTCACTGACAACATTAGTATTACATGTTTCACTGAAACTCACCAGAAATGATCACAGACGAGCCAGAAGTGACACAAAATAAGACTCCTTACATCACAACAAGTGCTTCTTTTTTTTCCCTTTTTAGTCGGGACTCCTCTCTGGTTCTCGCTCGGCGTTATTAGATTCTGCAGAAACTGTAAAAACTGCACTTCTTCAGGTCGTGGTGTATGTGTGAGGCGAGGCAAATACTGTAGCTCCTGCTCTTTACAGAATAGCACCAACTGTTCCATGAGTCATGCATCATTCGAGGTTAAGGATTTTGGAGAAAAACAAAACCAAACAAAAGGGGTGGAGAGGGGGGGGAGAGAAAAAAGAATGTGTAAAATCAGTAGCTCGTTCCTCAGGTTTAACTCTTTAGCAGTTTGATTTAGGTTCACATGCTGGAGTACAGCTAGTACTTCAATTGTGCACCTTCTGGCAGAATAAGTGAAGCGAGGAATCATTTCACAACACAGTCAGAGCTACACAATGCTGTTAAGATCTACATGTTTGGATGGCACTGGAGGAAATAAATGGTACAGGTTTTTTCAATATAAGCACCGCTCGGAGGGTAATGTTTACATCAAAGGATAGCAGCTTACTCATAAATTAATAAAGCCTCGAAACTTATAGATGCACGTATCTGCAGTTAAGTAAAATAAATAAAAAAATCCTGAACATATTCACATTACTCACAGTGAATGCTACTACTTGAAATGAATTGCAATGCAAGCTCTGCAAGTGACTCTTGCAGCTACTTGTGTCAAAGTGCATGCATGCAATTAGAAGGAGAATGCACAAACCGGCGTGGGAGGCATGTGAGGGAAAAGAAAAGCCTCCCAACAGAAGAAACAAAATTACAGTTTGTCAATGAACGTAAAGGCAAAAGAAGCAGAATAATGTTCTGACTCATTTGGCCACAGTGACCGTAGACGTGTTTGGCACAGACCACACATCTTTTCAGGAGAACAACCTCACACCAGCCGTGACGCCTGGCCGTTGAAATATTATAGTTTGGGGTCGCTGCGACAATCCAAAGACAGCGAGAGTTGAACGGAAACGCTGCTTCGTACGTGTCCCTTTAAGAAAGAATGGAGGTAGCATAAATGAGTTATCATAATACTGTCTTTCGAGAACGCGGTCCAAGTGGTATAAATGATTAATAGGCCTCTTCACTTGTCTTTCAGCTCTCAAGGGCCCCCGTCTGTGTCAGCCTTGTAGCTGTGATATAAGAATAACATGCCAATGGTCTCCACAGATTCTTCCTCAATTCTCCGCTTTGTGATTCATATTTCATCTCACCTCTATGTGCCACAAGCGCAGTAAAAAAAAAAAAAGAAAAAAAAAGTGCGTCAGAAATGTGATTAGATGGCGACGACTTTAACCCTTCTGTTAAGCTGAAAAGTTTTCTCTCCACTGATTTTGATACTCAGACTGTCTTGAGTTGCCTGGAGGCAGCACACGTTCCCTTACTTCTATTCACCTGAGAGAAGATTTCAAGTGTTGCGCTCCAAACGAAGCTATTTATTCTGCTTTTTGGGTTTTTTTTTTTTTTACAGATGTTAACATTCACAGATGTTAACACCACGTCGTGTTAGTTTTGGCAACCGAAGTGCCAAAAAAAAAAAAAAAACGGTAACAGGAAGAAGTCACAGTGCATGCAGAGGGTTTTCCACAGGAGACACCGTTTTAGTCATCGGCTTCACCCTCTCCATCAAAATGTAAATCATGTCGGTAAGTGGAAAGCCATAGGCCCCCCTGACCATGTCTGTCTTTCAACAGTCTCTTTAGAGCTTTCATGGATGACCTGATGATGATAAGTGCCCCGGTGCAGAGCTGCAATTGACTCCTCCGAAGGCCTTGGGAAGCTCGTCAGCTGGACATGGCTGTTCTTCAAGTGCAAATTCCAAGTGTTGGCCAGAAAAAGTGTCTGAGCAATTTTGCCTCTCCCTAGGAGGCGCGGACATTCATCCCTCAATGACTGCTCTGTCAGAAGCTTGGCCAAGACCTTGAATGGCCATACAGGTGACAGGCTGGCAGTCAGAGCCGTGGCAGGTGGTAGTGGGCACAAGAAGGAATGTCAGAGCAATTCAGAGCCCAGACTTTGACATCCCCCCCATTTGTCCTGCTGTCAACTGCTGGGGGCTTTGAGAGGAAACCGCTTTCTATTTCTGCACATGCACGATTGTAGCACAAAACCTGACTGCAACTGTTTCATATGGGCAGGAGCAGAAAGTTAAGCTCCGGCTTAGCATCTTGAAATAAGTCAAAGGGCTCATTCATTAAGTAGTGTGGTGACAGCTCCTGGATGCTGGATGCACGTACAGCCTCGGCGCTAGAGGTCACAGCACGCCGGCACATATTTTAACAGTGGCGTTCTCGCTTTAGTTTAACATACACATTAAGTAGCCTCACTGTCACTAATAGCCCGGTCTATAAGGCATAACAGGCATCTTTGTTTTAAAGCACTGATTGTTAGATTCGTCCTTTTCTGACAGTTCTCCCTGTTCCTCGTCAGTCAGCTCAGGAGCTGAATACCTTGAAATGGCACCTATAGCCTGCAGCTGTGTGGCGCAGACATCTGTGACGCCGCAGCAGGTGTTAAATGAGCAAACAGACACTTGAGTAAACTAGAATTACCGCCTTTTGATTGATCAGATAGTCAAGTTGCAGGCGACACATGTGTCTATCCAAATTTGACCTTTGACCTTTTATCATTTTGCCCTATTGGACATTTGTGTGAGTTTGTTTTTCATAATTAACGTACAAATTCTTGAGTTATGGCCAAAAACATCCATTTAAGACCATTTCCTTTCATCGACTAATCCATCCACTGCTGTGTTTAACTGACTTAAATACAGTTTTCACCTAATGTATTTTCTTACAAAAAAATACAATTACCCATTTCATTTGAATTCAGTGTATTTTTCCATTTTGAGCTCCATGAGTGCATTCAGCAGCTACAAGGACACATGATATTGACATTCTCTCCGTAGTCCCTGCTAATGAATAGACAACACTTACCTTGGTTTTTGCCTTTTCTCACAGTGCATCTTCCAGAATCGCACCTGTGTGTTTTCACCTGGCACATTGTGTCAGCGCTGCTGTGGTATGTCATTGAAATGTTGCACAGTTCGTTGTTTTGTGATCGTCTGAAATGCTCTCGTACTTACGAAGCCTTGGGAAAACTTTTACGCTAAACTGAATGAAACTCTTCTGCAGCTGCCATTTTCTAAAACTCCAGCGCCGAGTGCAGCCGGCCAATGACTGTCACCGAACATGGCTGACATCATGATGTCGCCCGTTGGTAGGAGTACATAAGAAAAACAAGGCATTTTAGTCAAAAAGGTAAAAAAACCATGCATTATATTTACATGCTGATGTTTAGATTAATATCATCAGTGTTAGTGATGATACCGACTATTCAAAACAGCTCTAAAAATCGTGCTTTTGATGTGATAGTGACCTTGACCTTTGTGTCATGCCTGACTTTAAGTGAATGTTTCTGTAAAATTTAAAGAATTTCCATCCAGGCTTTCAAGCAATACGTCTTCTTGAGAGAATGAGATGGACTGACAAACAGGTGTCTGCACGACCCTAAAGCAATGCTTTAAATATATGCTCTTTGTGCTTTTTCTTTCTCACGTAATTTTTCAAATAGTTCTTTTGAACTTTTTGTTATGTGGACAGTGAAGAGAGACCAGAAGAGCAAGAAGAGGGAGTTTTGGGGCATTTTGGTATGCACCTTACGGCCCCAACCACTCAATTATGTGGTTGCCTCATGTGTTAGTGATGTTTTTTCCACCTGTTTTCAGCTTTTTATGAATTCCAAAGACATTGCGGCAAAAAACAATCTTAAATTTACTGTAAGTGTATTATGGTGTGGATACAAATTGGTGGCTGACTAATAGAATACATTTAAGTGCTGCTGAAATAACATAAAAGAGTGTTTCCAATTTAAAAAAGAAACCAAATAATGCAGAAGGAGGGTGAAGGCATAACTCAGGAATCTCACCTCTAAGACTGGTGCTCCATGTCAGACTATTATATTTTCCTTATTTATGTATTATTTTTTTAACTTAATTTTATATTCACTCAGTCTTCACTTACTGTGGAATTTTTAGTCACCAAAACGAATCGGATAGCTTTAAGAAAAGGTCACTGTTTGGGTTAAAATACACCCTTTAACAACAGTACCCACATATAAATCCCATTTAAAGGTGACAATGCTGGCATTGACTGTACTCGCAATTTTCATGTGACCGCTGGAGGTTGCTTCATTTTAAATGTAGCTATAATTTGTGATAACCTGCCGACAAAATGGCACACGGGGTCGCACAGTCGTAGTATTAACATTACATATATATAATAGCTCCGTTCTCTTCAGTTGTTCCAGCGAGCCATGACGGTGTAACAGTGAGCCAATGTGACCTAAACAAGGACCCTGACACTGCAGCCGGCTAATGGAACTCAGAGCTCTTCAAAATGTCTTCTGTGAGTATTATTTCTCCAGGTTTGCTATTGTTTGGTTCCACCAAGGCACTTACAATAATATCTATACAAACGTGTAACCTTGGTTTCTGAAATGAGAGATTTTTAAATTAAAAAAATAGTGTGATGAGTAATAAGTCACATTCAGGTTAGTGGTAGTGCAGAATTCTGCCAGCAGATGGTGCTCAACTCCATGTAATGGGACGCCGGAATTTCTTCATGCAGGGCTCACTGTTAGGTAACATCTTAGAGAGCCTTTAAACTGTCATTTTAAGGTTGAAAAGTAGCAACGAGGAATATTTCTAAGAACCACAACCATTATCAACTGTCATTTATGTCATACAGTGAGTACAAATCACGGATTTTACTTGAATGAATTGAAAATGGACATGGATGTAAACGGATGTAGCACGAAACGCCTTTTTTCATTCAGTCAAAACCAAATAATCATTAAAATCAATTAGATTTAAACTCATTATTCCAAGATCGCTCATATTCTTGGTATTAACTTCCAAAAACCACAACTATTGATTGAAAAATTCTGCTAATTGGCAATAAATTCTATCATAGTCATAATGAGGTTTGAAGACTATTTTTGAAAAGAAATTACGCGTACGACACGCTAATACAATGTCATTAAAATGGGAGTAATAAAACTAATCACATTTAGCATTCTATCTATCCGATTGTAAAATACTTTATCCTTTTTGTTACTCTCACCTTTATTCTAACTTTACGGCTATAATTAATGCTCGCCAGCTTCCCACACCAACTTAAATCCATACATTTTTCCCTCTAGGTTATGCAATTCCGGTCACATTCTACTGTCAAATGTAGCATATTTTTCAGATTACCATTAAGGCGTTACTCCCACCAGAAGCTCTGTTACTCATGCCAAGAGGATGAATGTGAGCTATATCATTACATGCTGCAGTGGACAAGTGAATGCATTAGCACCCTTCGAATTCCCCAGCTGCTTATTAATTAGCAAGCTGTGGGTTGGTGGGAATTATCAGCAAGGAAAGGTTACTGCAAGCTAGCGAGCTAGGCTAGTGTTAGTCAGGGAAGTACCTTGTTCAATTCGCTCAATCGGCGTGCCAAATGCCATTTCACCAGGCTGTTCGCTAAGCAGACGGCATGCACTGACAAGTGGAAGTGAGGTGGCTAATCATACAGAAGTGCAGCAGCGAGGTATTTAGAAATGAGCTGGCTGTTGACTAAGCTGGCTGCAAATTGTGAATAAATGCATAATGGTTTTTTTGCCGGTATTCATGTTTATATTTCACATCGAGATGCAATCAGCGAAGAACCTGAAACATTAGTGATCCCTCTCGGTGATTTTTCAGGCTTGTTTTCGTGCATTACTCATGGCGCTGGCATGTGTGCGGCGCCCACAACACTTCGCCAATGTTCTCCGTAGCAGCCCTGGTTTACTTCCACCAGCCGCTGACGTACCAGAGGACTACAGGGACGGTTTTGAGTTTCGTCTTCGCTCCGCACGGTGGTATCACAGCGCAGTCTGACAGTCAGGCAACTTCTGTGTTTATCTGCACGAGAGGAAACCATGGGATACGTGCCACTGGGTAACATGTCGTCGAAGCGGTGGATCCACAGCTGAGGAGAAAATGCAACAAAGAGGCGCTGAGGCTCAGGCTGCCACTCATGCCCACTTGGCACCAGAAGCTGTGCTAAGTTGGAAATGATGATGAAGATTCTCCTGAATGATTTAGTCACAGTCGAACCGAATCAGCAAGATGACGACGGGTGGGGAGGGGGGGGCTTCTCTCTAACCAAGCCATCACTGAAGTATACGTACCCTGGACAACTTCAAGCAATGCTACCACTTCTCCTTTTTTACCAGTACCCAAAAGTCATTTTTTTAAAAACTGGATCCCTCACAGCTGACTCTTCAATAATGTGCACGGCATGCTGGTACATGTAGGCAGTGTGAGACAGGCTCTCTGTGCTGGAGAACAATCATTTCTCTGCCAGCATGGGTGGCAAATTATAGTGTTCAGTGCAGTTGTACTACACCCTTGAAATTCTACAAAGGGCCACTGGCACAGTGTGTCCACATAATTAGCACTAATATTTTCCTTTACTTGTCAAATTTAAAGACGTGAATTTATTATTTTTTTTCACTTAGCAACAACAGACCTGCACAAATATGATCTTTGCTGCCAAAGTTAGTTTGGTTATTTCCAATAAAACATTTACGTTGGCTTCTCTCACTAGTATGAAGAGGGTGTGGCTCAGCTGGAAACATCCCTCTGCAGGATTTACAAATGTCTGACTCAAACCGTGAGTCAAATATGAGCTGAAAAGTATGAGTCTGAAATTGAATTACCACTTACACAGAGTCCTAACAAACAAGTTTAGTTTTTGAGTAATAAAATTCTAATTAGAGCCCAACCGATGCTAGATTTTGGGGGCAGATACTGACTTTAGGGACTAATAGATTCTCATTTCAATATATCGGCTGATATTGTTTATATATAAGTAAAAGGAATATTGTAAAGGGGAAATGATGGGGTCATTTTTCATTAACTTTCCAGCAATGTATTTTACAAACTAGTAAACAGTTTGCAGTGAAGACAAAACCTGACTCCATCGTATGCTCAGCTGTGATGCTTACTCTGCTGCATGTGCTGCATACGATGATGAGAGGATGGGGAACAATGGAGTCAGAGCTCACCATTTCTAAATTTCCCCAAGCATTATTTTCTGTAGTGTGTTTTTTAAAATAACGGTTTCATATCGGTGTGTATCAGACAAAGTTGATATCAGTATATCTGTGATAGGCTAGTATCAGTCTCTACTCTTATTGTCTTCCTCCAAACTTTAACAGCTACAAAATGTGTTTTATGAGTGAAAAACAGTTCAGATTTAGAGCTTGAGCTCCTAAGCTCTCAAGTGATTCCCTGACAAAGTAAATACTTCCTTTAAATTCATCCTCCACACATTGTTTTGCCTTTTTCAAAATGTCAGAAGCAAGGAACAAAGAAACGCGGTACATGGTATGTTTTTATTTTTAAAGTCCTCTGAGTGGATTTTGACATAATCCGCATTTTAAAATAAACGCAAAAAGACATATGCAGTGTATTTTCTCGTAAAGTGCAGAAATACACAGTGTGGCTCCCATTTTCACCTCTGTTGAAGCCTAGCAGGTGTACCACCCCTCCATTATGAGCATCTAACAAACTCCAAAGCCTGCTTTCATGCACCATGCAAAAGCAATCTGGAGAGGTAGTTTCTGTCGCATCCCACAGAAACAAATGTTACATACATCAGCCAAATCAGAGAACATCTGCCTTGGGAAACACACACACACAAAAAAAATCCAAACTGCAGCCTGTTTCCTGAGGAACTCACACATGGTACATTGCACATATCACCTGCACTAAGGATGGTTTTACTTGACTGAAGCTGCAGTAAAACTGAGCGCAGGCATGCCCAACTAGCAGCCGCCAAAATCGGCTTCACAGTGATACCCCTAAACAACACCGAAAAAGTGACACTTGCAAGCGAGTGTGCAGATACCTGTGGGTGTCTCCTGTCCTTGGCAAAAAAAAGGAATGGTCTTTAATGCCAAATGAATATTTTGGACGAACAAGAGGGAGATTCTACGAGGGAAACTCCCGTAATAGTAATAATATTTTTTTAAATTTTGGAATAAAACTAAAAAAAAAACAACAACTCATTGTGTTGGCCTGCATCTCTTAGCTGTAATTAACATTTCAAAGAACATCTTTCAGTATTCTTGACTACAGCATGTTTTTAGTCATCATTCAGTGCGTGTTATCACCTCACTAACTGGAAAGTATAATTTAGTCATCAGAATAAGGCAGCCCTAATGAAAACCGTGCTATTGGCCCCTGCTAAAGATAAATCTGGCTGCTGTTCAAACAACAGCAGCAGCAGCATGATCTGGATGTTCTGCTTGGGTTTAGCCTGTTTAGATGACCAGTGCTTGTCCTTGGCCTACTTTTTGGTCAGAGGCAAACCAAAGAGCCAAAAGACTATAAGCGAAGCGGCACAGCAGGATGGAGACGGCATATTTATGGGTGAGTGCTTTTCAAGTCTTATTAAAGGACTATTATAATGGAGGTTTGTGGACGTACATCAGTGGAAATGCTCTCAGTATTCAAGCTTGTCCACAGGGAGAGGTTTTTCTCTTTGCTACTTCTAGCATGATATATTTTTAACAGCATGTGCATGTGTAAGTGTGCGCGCCTGTGTGCATGCGTGGGTGTTACACAGGCAATGAAAGGTTTCTTTTTGTGTTTGGTTAAAGATATATTCTCACCATTTACATAATTATCATCAGTATTGTGCAGTTGTTGTTTTTTTTTTTTTTTCTCCTTCCTGCTGAGACAGTTTTAGTTCAGTTAAAGCTCACGCTGTTCGTAATGTGCACCGGAAGAATCGGAACTTTGAGAATGTGAGAGTACTCAAGTTTTGGCAAAGGAAATGCGAGCTCAGAGCTGCATGCTGACTCGAGAGCTGAATTATGTAATCTTGTATACAGGTCAGCCATATTAGGATCATCTTCTGTGAGGAAACGTGTGCTACGTACAGTATGTGGCTCATAACTCATCCCCTGTCACATGCGGGAATTCTCATATTGGCCACGTACGTTTGAAAATGTACATTACCAGCTGCCATAGTCACTTGATTACCTCATGCACATGCTGCTACACTCTTACATTAATTACTAATGCATCCACATACACATGATGTGTTTTCCCACTGAAATATTTACACAGGCATGGCATGTTTTCGGAATTCCTTTTTTCTTAAATACGCAGCAAACGCGTTCACCATCGTACAGGAAAAAAAAAAAAAACAATAAAGTTAATTTTATTTTTACCTTTGTGTACCGAACGGCAGTCGAGTTTATTTGTTTAAAATGGGAGAGGAGGCTGTAAAAATCAACGCAAGTCAGCTATCAAGGCTGAGGGCACAACAAGTACCGCCGTACAAATGAACAATTAAATGAAAAACAGAAACCCCGCATCATCACGGATGTGATAAGTGGAAATAATTATCTGTGACATTTTCAGGTGATTTATAAAGTCATTGCTGGCGCTCAGTCAAAACTAGTTTCGTACAACAGAGCACAGGAGGCTACTACAATACACAATAACGGCATTGTGCAGAGTGATGAGCAGACTACGGGAGAGCTAATTGATTTTGTTGGATTTTATGAAAGTTCTGAAGTTATTTTTCAATTTAGTCAATACTCCAAAAATTAATTAACAACATTTTGAACAGACAGATTTAAATGGCCATACGTAAATTGAAAAGCTTATTTTGTTGCTTTTCTAACACTTGACTGCAGTTTTCCTGCTCAGAATGGGTCTTTGGGGGGTGACTACACCAGAGTAAACATGAAGGTATGCAGACAGGAAAGACAATGAGCCTGTGTTACCCTACCTGACACAAATCGATGCATTTTTTTGTGACATTTGACCAAAAATGTCTATTACGCCTGAATAAATGAAATCCCAGTTCACAAAGCTGGTTAGAAGATAATTTCTTGTTATCATTTTGGTGCTGGTGATTTTCCTTTGGCGCCGGCCAAAATCTCTTTGGGGGATGCCAAAAATATCTCAATGCGGGAAAACCCCTGCTTTAGTGTATTTTCTGTGAAAATGACAAACGCCACTTTGTTCTGTGTTAAAAAACAAATCAAGCCAGTCGCTTCCTTCTCTTAAGCACTGAATTCCCTCCATGTTTCACTGTCCCTCATCGCAGTTCAGCAAAGAAACGCCGTCTGGGGAAACACATAGGCTGAATCTGGAAGAGAATTTAATTAACTGAGACTGCTGAAGCCTCGTATTAACCTGAGATAAACTCGAGAATAGAAGTTCATTTGTTCACTAAACAAGGCCTGAGCATTTCATCCCCCCAACACTTCCAGTGAAAACAAGCAAGCAGATTCTCTAAAGCCTGGTTTTTTCTCTCCGATATGATAACAAAAATTCCGTAGTTTGCTTTGGTTGGTGAGGCAAAATAAAAAATAAATAAAAAACAGGAAGAAAACTACTTGCATTTCTGATAATAATCTAACCTTTAGCAGAGATACTGATTTGCATTTGTCCTGCAATTTCTTGTTCCTTATCGGCAGAGATATTTACCTGCAGTCAGTTGGTGCCATCCAGTGTGTTGGTTTGGCTGATCTGACGAGCGTTTGTGCAACTCGGAGTAAAGATGATTATTGGCTGTGGTTCAACACATGAAGAGTTCATTTTCAAAAACAGATAACTCCATCTTCACTAGAAAACCCACTTTTCTATCGTCTAGTTGAGACGATATCAATCAAACTTAAGTTATCTCCATGTTTGTCATGTCATTCATACTGAGTCAAATCCGCTCAACTTCAGTTTGATTGATATTATCTCAAGCAAACAACACAAAAATAAGTTTTCTGAAAAGCTACAAAAATGGAGTTGTCTGTTTCTGAACTCTTCACGTCATGTTAAACTGTAATAAAACTGATTGTGTTATACAGTAAAAATTAACTAAGTAATCAGAAAACAACACTGATCCTTACTGTACACCACAGACAGAAGTACAAGTTCTGAAACAATATCTGTGAAGTTGAGCCTTTTTCGACTGCCGCTGAGTATTGAACATGACTCCTAATCACGTGTTAAAATGCTATTTTACTAAAAACATGAGATATTCACAGTCTAAACCCTTATTTCCAGTGATATCATCTGGTCCTTGATTCTGTGGTATCAGAGCTGTTATTTTTTCTCTCTATTTATAATGGAAAATTGACAAAATACTCTCTTAAAAGATCAGTCAGAAAAATAAATAACAAAAACTGTAGTTGCAGTCTTTTAGTCTTTTAGTCCCTCTGTGGTCATTGATTATTCCTCTAAAAACTCATCTCTGTGTATCACACATTAGAAGTTTTTTCCATGAAAATAATCTCTTCATATCTCAGGTTAGATGTAACTCTACACTGTTGCTTCCTCTAGAGCAGGGGTGCCCAATCCTGGTCCTCGAGGGCCCCTATCCAGCATGTTTTAGATGTTTCCCTCTTCCAACACACCTGATTCAAATGATCAGCTCACCTTTAAGCTCTGCAGAAGCCTGATAACGATCCTGATCATGTGAATCAGGTGTGTTGGAAGAGGGAAACATCTAAAACATGTTGGATAGGGGCTCTCGAGGACCAGGATTGGGCACCTCTGCTCTAGAATCTGTGACTTTCCACCGTCTGTCGCTGCAGATCGAGCACACCAGCTCACCTATGTTCAGTTTCTCTGTGCTACACAGTGGCAGGTTGTAAAATTCAGGCATCCACCAGAAACCACCGAAGAAGATAAATAATACTAAAAGTTGACAGAACTGAAATATGAAACAGTGAAAGACTAATTCCAGATTTCTAAGTCTGTCATTAGCACGCTGCAGTTTCAAGCTGGGAAATACTCCGCCGTGGTTTTGACTGCTTATTTTGCTCATGATGTGTCTTTTGGCGTATAAAACCCACCATATGGACATGTTAACAAGTCCTAAAAAAAATTATTTTCACTGGAGGGGGTCTTTAAATACATAATAGAAGGAAGTTATACAAGGCTAGTGGGAGTTATTAAATGTTATATGAGGATAATGTGAAATATTACTTTAACTACCTCTGCTGGAATCTCTTCTGGCTTCCTCATTAAAGCTCAGTCACATTAATCTGCTGTCTGGCTTCTAACAAGTTCCGTCTGTACGTTCGCTACGAGCGTACACTAACAGGTATTTAGCGGAGTAGAAGTGGAGTAAATAAGGTTGTCTGTCTTTTGCGTTTGATTACACAGCTTGACATGTGTGAAAGCATGACTGGGAGTGTAATTATAACGGTGGCCATCTGAAGGATGTGGCCATCTGTGGCTGTAAGTGTCTCTTGTGTTTGTTTCTTGCACTGTACATTTCAATCAAAGCCTCTACTTTTCACCCCGGGGGAACAAATGTGTGTTCATCATTTAGAATTGCTTTATTGCTGCACCATTGCTCTGGCTTTGTGGGGAGCTGGAAAGTGGGGACGAGGTGGGGTGAGGGGTGGATTTGTACAATTATAGAACTGATGATGTAAAGACACTAAAGCACACATTCCCCCTTACATAACCCCAAGTGGTACAGTCCACAGTCTTAAAGGCAGAGTGTACTAAGAGGAGGACTTACATTTTTACACCACCTCAGTCAAACTACAGAATGTGATGTTAAAACACAGCGGAAATCCAATTATAAATACGAAGGGGAATGGTCTCTCAAAGTTTCCAAAAAAATCACACATGGTGGATAATGTCTATATTTAGTCAAACTTAATGTTCAGCTGATCCAGGAGATGATTTCTGGTGATTACTTATTTAAATCTGACCGTCCTTCATGGTTCTCTGCCCTCAAGTTACTCGATAGAAACGCAACCGCACGCGCAGATGTGCAAGTCCACGTCCAGGTGTGTCCGTCCTGCACAGAGTTCCTCACTCAGTCCTCAGCACTACAAGGGTGACCATATGACAACAACAAGCCTCCCTATTGCCATGGCAACAACTGCACCATTGCTAAGGCAACAGCTGCAGAGTGCTACAACAAGCAGAAAAACCTTGATGTATTTTCAGTCTCATTATTCCATCCGGTTAACACAAAAACTCCTGTTTCATGTGATTCGGGCTTCTTGAAGTGGCTCTCGCGGTGCTTCGTGCCTTCTTTTTCTGTGATGCATATGTAATTCACACTCTCCTCCTCAACACATTTTCTTTCGGTCTAATTCCTTCTGTCTTCACACACGCGTGCGCGCACGTACGTGCACGCTCATGCACTCACCCACTCTCCCTCTCCTTTTTCTCTCTCCTTCACTGTCCCCTCCCTCAGTTCTTCCTCTCCATCCTCTGCTGTTTTGCTGTCTTATTCTCTGTTTCTCTTTTTTTTCCCTTTTCTTTCCACAGTGTGAACCCCCCCACCACCACCATTCCCCATTTTTTTTTCTGTGTGTGTGTGTGTGTGTTAATCCCACAACCTCTGCTTTCCATCTCCATCCTCCCCTTCTTCCTCCATCTCTTTTTCACATTCACCCCATCTTTTACTCTTTTTTTTTTTTTTTTTTCCACCATTCCTTTGTCGCCTCGGAGAGAGAAAGAGAGAGAGAGGAGAAAAAAAAAACGCTCACCTTCTCCTTCATTTCCACTCTTTCTCTCATGCTAAATTCCGAGACCACCCTCTCTCCTCTCCTCTCTCTTTTCTTTGCTCACTCTCTCTATTTCCCTGTGGCCCTCCCCCTCCCTTTTCATGTTTCCCCCTCCCTCCATCCTCTCTTTCCCTCGCTGGTTCAGTTAGTCAAAGAAGAGACTCACGGAAGGAGAGAAAAGGGGGGAAAGGCAGGACGAGAGTGAGAGCGCAGGAGTGGGGCAGGCTGGGGAGAGGGGTGTGGGGTCTCAGCCCTCTGTCGTGGGGGGTTGGGGGGGTTGAGATACACCCCAATATTTTGTTCTAAGTACCATGGACTGCCTCTGCATTGTGACTACAAAGGTAAGCCTATCTGTTGTTCATTACTCTGTGTGTGTGTGTGAAAGAGAGTGAGGCTGCTGCCACAACTGTACCACAGAGAAGGAAGCTGTCATCTCTCAATTACACAACTATGTCATCTGCATGTCATTTTTTTTTTCAGCAAAAATGTTTCTCTATTATTTTTTTTTTGCGATTTGAACATTTCAGGGGAAAAAAAATGAAAAACCACAGGGGTGAGCTGAGCTGACTGAGTGGTGTGGAGACTGAATGCTGGTTTGATATCTCCCTCTCTGGATGACCCTCTCTCCCACTCTCTCTCTGCATCTCCTACTCTGTGTCATGCTTTGTGAGTGTATAAACAGGGGGCTGGCTGACCTGCGTGGATGTAGTAAAAAAAAGCGGGAGAGAACCGGCGTTCGGGTAGCCAGCGCGGGGCTTTGTGAGCCGCAGAACATGTCAGGGAGAGACCATGGGAGGGCACTCTGCATGCTAATACCCTCGTATTTCCAGCTGTTTTCTCTTAACCTCGACACACGTTCCGGTTACCCGCCGTGCACCTGCACAACATCTGCCTCTCGCACGCTGGCGATGAGCGACGTGTTACATCTCACACATGTGGCTCGGCGGCAGGAGCGCCGCTGCTCCGCCGAGGCAGCGCTAGACATGAAATTGGCTAATATAGAGAAAATTGAAAATGGCTTTAATGTAGTCTGGCTCAGGACACACTCTGGGGGTCGGAGCCTGTTTGTTCAGACGGCTTCAATCTCTTCCAGACCTTCGAATGAATCCTGGTGGACACGCTCGCAGGCACGCACGGATTCAAAAGCAGGTGAACAATGTACTGTAGCATCTTGCACCTGAATGGAGTTTCTGGCAGGAAGTGATGAAAAAAAAAGAAATGGGAAATACACACAAGCACACACACACACACACACACGCTCACAAAGCAACTCCTACAGTGAAGGTGGTGAGGATTTAGACATTTTTTATTTGGACTTATTTGGTGTTTGTGGAGCAGACGTGAGTGCAGCTGGTGCTTTCAGATGTATTACGTAAATTTGTGCTTAACTGTGGCACATTCATTTGCTTATGAAGCTCTCGGTTTCTGTGGCAACAGAGATCATTCGTCAGTTAAACATAGATAAGTAGGTGCAGTCATATGAGGAGAGAGGAGCACAGTGGATGTTTAAAGTACATTTTTTAGTCTGTGACATATAAATAAGAATAAATAATTTCACATGACTTGACACTTTCCCCCCAATGAGTTGACTGATGAGGACCTGCTGGTTCTGAAAACCTATCACGAAGCAGTGTGACAAATGCTTTGTGGTAAAAAAACAGAAGAAAATGTCAAGGTATGTCTAGGCAACCCTGAAACATCAGTCCCTCATGCATCTTATTTAGCCTGAGTATGACTCACTGAGCTAGATTGAACAAAAGAAGAAAGAACAACCAACTATAAGTGAAAGATCGCAGTTGGTAGCGGTGGATATTTCACCAAACTTGTCCTGCATCGCTATCAAAGTGAGAAAAGACTTACTGTAAAGCTGGCAAAGAAAACCACACTTTTGCCAAGAACTTGTGAGACAGATGGTCAGTTTATACTGGGGTAAGTCAGTGCACAAAAGTGCGTAAAGGGACGCACTGACGGATCAGCCGAGCGGATCTTCGAGCGGCCAATGAAACGAGCGGTTCCGTATTGGAGCGGTGCCTACGTGTAACTTGAAACAATGACGGTTCCACTCGACAAAACGAGCTCAACCTTTTGGTATTCGCTGGAGATTCTTTCCGCCGTGCAAGTTCACTCGAATCTGTTTTCTACAAAAAACTCGGCGTATTCCTTTAAATGTGAGTTATTAAACTTTAATGGAGGCTGGCTGCATTGCAGGTGAGGAGTGTGGCTTGCCATCATGTAGCAGATGATGGGTGAGCAGCTCCCTGTGTGAGCTCTTCCATGACACCCACATACTGCTTAACAGGTTATGTGAACAATGTTGCTTCCCTGCAGGTCTGTGCACCAAGTTTTTTTTGCTGTGTGGGTGAAGCCACAGTGAGCCAGTGAGTGACAAATATCTGATAACACTGTATGGAGCTACACCAAGTTGAGCTAAAGCAGCACTCTGCTCGGGGCTGATTTTTAGCAGAAATATTAGCAACACAACACAAAACGCAAGCTTGTCTTTGAATGGCATCACCAGCGAGCGACTGAGTATTTTGGTGAGGAAATTCACCCTAAATTTCCAGAGAGATATAAAAATAGGCCTTCTTTTTTTTGGATAGTAATAGCTGCGGCGCGATTTCGTGAGGGGAAATACAGACGACTCAAAGCGAGCCCATTTGTAAGACAGAATAGTTTCTTATTCTTGAGGTGAAATTGTAAAAGTATTTCCCTTTCTTTCATAATGCCAGTGTTATCTTCACACATCTGCCTACCCTTGAGAATTTCCAACATTTGGCTTGGATAAAAATCGCAAGTAAGATAGCCTTCTGTCTCCGAAAGCCTCCAGAAAACCCCTCCGATATTTGTTTTGTCTTTACGCGGTGATGACACCGATCTTTAAAAAAAATCAAACATCGTCTTTTTGGCAAATCTAACTCCAACAAATTTCTTGTGATATAGAGAAGAAGCTGCTCCATAACTGCTTGTAAATGCGGCTAATTTATAAAAACAGACGACCAGGAAATGATTCCCACTAAGCACCAGATCCTCCCGAGTGTTGGATTGGACTTTTTAACAGCTTATGTAATTTTTTTTTTTCTGCTCCTTCCTACACTAACATCTAAGAAAAAAGAAAAAAAAAAAACACAATAAATTGCAACATATGATACCAGTGAATCATACAGAAGTGCCATTACATAACGTTTAGAACTGGAATATTAGAGCATATCAGCTCGAGGAGACGTCACAGGATTTATATTTGGCTGCAAGCCTGACAATACCTTTGACTCTCCCTCCCTGTATGGCACTGAGTCAGAGAAGGATGGTTTGATATTTCAGAGGCAAGAACAAAGATGGTGTACACACAGTCAAAGAGATTTAAGCTAAAAGCGGCTAATGTTAATTCTCTCTTAGAGGAAATGATTGCAATAAAAATCAAATCCTTCCTCGTGCGGGGAAAGGAGGACACGTTTACGCTGCCTCCTTTCTGCTGCCTTAGCCCTTCTTAGCTTGTCTTACATTCCTTTGATTATCACTCCTCTTCCCTCGTTGTCGCCCTCGTTCCACTCCTCTGCTCTCACATTTCCAGTCCCACTATTTTTTTTTTGTCCTCTCTGCCTCCTTCACCTCTGTAATCCCCCTCGCTCGGCCCCTCTCTTCCAGCCTCATCTTTCCTTTATCTCGTTTTACCTCCTCTCCCCTCCCTTTGCTCTCTACTCGGTAGCTTACCTCCTGCCCTCTTCTTCAGCACTTTCGAGGCTTCCCTAGTTAGTGCTTCTTCTAATGAATTATACATTTGACAAGATGTAGTCAAAGTCAGCAGCCCCGTGTGCACATTATTGGCTTCATGTATGGCTACATGGTCCAACATGAACATCCTCTTGCCTGGAATGGGTTTTCAGCACTCACGTTTGCTGCCAGCTGTTCTTAAGGTTCAATATACTGTCTATGAATATTTATACCTCCTGAATGTGCGCGTTATTGTGCGTGCACACGAGGACGAGAAGCTTACGACTGCTGCTTTCTTTGCCCTAAGAGTCTCCAAAATGGAGTTAGGCTAAACCCCCGCGTCCTCATAAATCAAACAGAGCTTCCTCGGCGTTCATTCAACTCATCCACACCTTAAACAAGCGTCCATTCACCATACTGTGTGCGAGCACGGAATACAGTACAGCGCGTTAGGATTAGCGATCCAGTGGAGAGCTCAAATGATCTCCACTCAAGGGCACGAGCGTCCATCAGGCCTTTTTGTATGCAGCCACAGAGACACTGATCCTGCCAAGTTGCTCCCAGGGCACAGTGAGCGAAGCAGGGTCTGCCCCAGTGCAAGTCTGATGCCATGACTGCACAGAGCCGAGGTTCTCTACTGGCCGATAAACAAACACAGCAGAACTGAAGGGGGGGAAATCAGAGGAGATGTAATTCTATACAGACAGATGCTTCTTTTTTTTTTGTTGCTTTTCCCCCCCTCTTCCTCCTCTTCCTCCTCCTCCTCCTCCTCCTCCTTCTTGATTCATCTGTCGTGGCAATTTCTGGGGTTAGCCACGGTTTTGTTTCGTCTTTAAGTACATATTGCACCACTCACCCACACATTCGGCCGCTTTACCGAAAGAAAGCCACACACCTACATGGTCAGACAGAATTCACACGAACTGCAGAGCATCTTGCTCCGGCACAAGTGGCTCCTGCACTGTGGATTGCAACCTCAGCCTTGCTTGAGTTGAAAAGAAAAAAAAAAATGGTGCGAGTTCATGTCTTAGAACACTTGTAAAGGTTGAATTCAATGGGAGGTGGAAGCTTGTTGCGTGGTGCTACTTTTTTTTTCAAACTACAGGTGTTAAATTCAAGCAGCTTCAGTTGTTGTTCTTGCAGAAATAATCATTTACAGCTTTCATCAACGCGGTGAGAGAAATCAAAACGTACAGTACATGCTTGTTTCACCTTCCTCAGCTCGCAGAATTAACGCTGGTGGCAGCTCACTTCATATTTGAGCTGTATGAGCATATTTCAGCTACTTTCTAGTGCCCATCACCCCCGCCAGGCGCCTCAGCCAGCAAGGAGGCTGATAAGAGCTTCTCTTTGTCAAATGCACACAACACAATCTGTGCTCCATGCTTTTCTTGCTGTCTTTCGCTTCGCTCCGCTCCACAGTCTCGTCCAGTGAAAGAACTTTACCTTGAACGTTCAGATGCTACACGTCGATATTTCAGCGATCCACAACGTGATAAGGCCACATGCTCGGTCTGTATCTGTAGCGCTTGTCGTGTTTTTTTTATGCATCTTTCTATTTATGGAATTAAAAGACTTGAATTTCTTCTTCTTTGAGCCTGATTTTGGACAGGCCTTCATTGTGGGGGCCCTTGTGTTTGCTGCATCTTTTGTTATTTTCTTGTTGATTTGACAAATATGAGCAGTCAGCAAGCCTATAGACTATCAGGTTACACAAACATATTTCAGTATCCTGTGTTACATTTCGAAAAAAGCAGCACAGCCGTCCACCAGCGGAGACCTGCTTGGGGTCTGCTGGGACGTGTATTTTCACTGTTTTGGCTGTCAGAATCTCTGTCCATCCTGAAATTGTCCATATGACAGGTGACAAATTAGATCCATCATGGGTTGTTTGGGCTGGAGACTTTGTCGTCTCACATTGAGCGAGAAGGCTAATGACGAAACATGAGCTTTCTATGGTGGACCGTGAGGAGGACGGCGGCTGACAGCAGCGCTGGATGGGCAAGAAACACAACAAACTGTTGTGGTAATAAATGAGAGCGAGAAATAATCTAAATCAATTGCGGTGATGGATGATGTGTATTTAAAGATGATGACAGATTCAATAGAGGAGGTTCTGTGGACCTCATTAGGTCGAGAGCGAAGGTTAAAGAGGGTTAACTTCTCGCCAGGTCCCTCTGTAATAAAACAGTGCGACTACATTATATGCAGCTTAGTCAAAGGCATCAACTAACTAGTGTATGTAATGTGTGGGTTGGAATGTGGATGTGAGGGGGCGCAGGAGAGAGGAAGGTATGGAAGAAAGTGACAAAAACAAGGATGACAAGGATGGCACTGCTGATATCATCGATATGAATAGCACTTGCATTAGCTTTGCAAATGGGATCAGATTTTCTTAGAGAGCTGTGATGAGTTTTTTTTCTTCAGTAGAGCACACAATGACACCTTGTGGCACATTGTTAAATTACAGCACAGGAGCCCATGACAATCTGGATCAGGGATATTGTCACATTTCAGCTGCCGGTGTCGTCCATGCAAACAGTGCCCGGATAATAGATTATGCTCCGGTAGCTGGAACCCGAGAGTACGTATGTGGTCTGTGATCTGTAAGGTCGAGGCTCTGTGTGTTTCCTCATAATTAATAGGAAGTAGGCAATCGAATTACTGTATCAGTTATTCATGTGCAGGCCCTTGTCACAGACGTTCGTAATGTTCTCATCTGAAATTCACGTCACGGACTCAGAGGTTTTTAACCTTCTGAATCCGCGCAAGACCGCCGCGAGTACCAGTCACATTTGAATTACATGCTTCGTAACTCTAATGATACACCTTGCTGCCTACATGTGTGGCTTTGGCCCTGGAAAAAATAAATAAATAAAAAAAATCAACATGTGACATGGAGGACATGACACGAGTTAATGACACCGTGAGAGTTCAACTACAGATGTGCTCACAGTCAACACAGCAATGTACAAGCGCACATATTTTGTGTGATTTGTTTGTCTCTGGCTTTGTATCTTCATGTTCCTCTTATAGGTGATGTCAGTTGCCTAGCAACCAAGCAATCAGGGCCCGATTGTTGCCATGACAACATGGCAGGGGTATCATCATGGAGAGAATAGAAATGAAAGGAGGAAGGGAGGGAGAGAGAGAGAGAGAGAGAGAGAGGAGAGGAAAAGAGAGATAGGGAGAGATAGAGGGAGGGAGAGAGAGAGACAGAGAGAGAGAGAGAGATACAGAGAGAGCCCTGCCATTGAAGGGTGTTGATAATGTGAAGCCCACAGCGTGCAGGTAGGAGGATGACCTCTGTGTAGGCGGCAGCAGAGAAGGCTCATGAATGCGGAGAATAGAAAATTAATGTTTGGTCTTATGCGGCTGGATCCGCAGGTTACGCAGCGTTTGACACTGTTCTAACAGGCTTCGTTCCAGATGGAAATGTCACGATGTGCTCCAGTTGTCTTTAGTTACAGACAGTGAAGCTGATGCAGAAGCCACAGCTCAGTGTGTCGCTGAGGTCCAGAGGGCTTTGGGCCTAACCTCTGCAGGTGTCATAACCCATCCATCACCCGACAGCAGTCCACTGTAAAACAGTCCAATGGGGTCATGGTGCATTTACTCTGTTTATTTCTCCGACCATCTCTGTTTCTCCTTTAATACAGTCGTGTAGCAGGAAGAGACAAGGCCTCAGAAGGAAAACACAGAAGCTACACACAAACATACCTGCTATTATGACAGTTAAGCGATGGGTAGGAATTATATTTAGTGTCAAAATTATTGATCATCATGGCCGTAAAATATGACATCAATAAAATAAATATTCTTTATGAGGGGCTTGATATTGTGTTCATTTGTGTTGCCATGAGACTGCTGACACTGATTTTTAGCATTTTTTAGATTTGGCCAAATAAAACTACACTCTTATTCATTGATCATTTTAAAATCAAGCGTTAATTTTTGACACCTTGGCATCAAAATTTCCTGAGAAAATTGACTTTCACCATCCAGCCAGGAACTATTTTGTTTGGCTGCAGGAACACACAGCACAGAGGAGTGATTCAATGCAGCTGCTTTGGCTAAAGGGTTACCATAAAGCATCTAATACATCCCTAGTGTCGACTCGTTGCTCCAACTGTACACAGGCATCTATGTGAATTTGTAATGTGGATACAGGGACATGATTTATTACCACAGGATCGCATCTTACTGTCACTAATGTCTGTCAAATAAATATTGATAATCATGGGTAAATCAAAAGAAATGACAATTAGATGTTAGGTGTAAAAAAAAATGCAGAAACACACTTTTCAAAGATGTGTCTGGGCTTTTCATGATGATATTTTGCCTTTCATGTGAAATGTTTGATTGGCTCAGTGTGCCTATGACCTAAATATGAATCTAAATATGTATTATCTGCTTTTTTTTCAAAATAATACGCCCTGTAACACCTGTGGTTTAATTTTTCTTTCTAATTTACTCGCTTTTGCTGCACTGAATCAGGCTGATGTGAATTGGTGAGGTGAGAAAGTGCAGTAGGCTATATTAAGATACTATTTGCACCAAAGGCTGTCTCAGACGTCTGTTTTTGAAAAGCATAATAGAAGAAAAAAATAATCCTTTATATAGAAAGAGACCTGAATACCCAGCCAACAATACTGGCAACTATCGCAATCTGAAGGTGCATTTTATGTACAAATAACACATCCATTGAATAAAGAGTCAAGAACACAGTCAGTCATCCAGCTGGGAAAAATATCAAATTTTATGTTAGGTTTTTAAAATTTGTTATAGCTTCAAATGAGAGTGAGTTTACTCCAGTGATAGAAGGAGCATACTGGCTAAGTTTAGTACTGATTAAATAGTTTGCAGGGCGTTTATAGTGTCAAAGGGTAATACTGAGACAAAAATCAGTTTTTTTTCTGGACACTTAGTGAATGATTTAAACTGAGAAACAGCATATGAGCAATTTACACACTGCATTTCAACAGAAGACACATAGAAGACACATGAGCAAAATAAGCATCATGGCTGAGCATTTCCTGTACCGGTGGTTTCATACGTACCAACCTGAGGAACCGTTGCCCTAAATTTGTTGGGCTTTCCGTATTCTTCTGCTGATTGGATTTACAGGTTGAAAATGTACGATTGAACTACTCCGTTGTTTCGCATAGAGTGGGTTTTACAGAGTCATAGGTGAGCTGGTGTGCTCAAACTGCAGAGGAACAGGTAAAGAGAGAGGCCTCGTTGATCTGCATTTTCTAAAGGAGGCCATTTTAAGGCAGGATTTGCCAAACATCTCTCAAGATTTGCAAATAAAACAAGATCAAACAGTCAGTTCTTTGCTACTGTACCTACACTGAACTCATCTCTTTGCACATTCTGCACAACAGATTTTATTTGATTTCATTATTAAGTCAAAAAAAAAACTCATTTTCAACCAACAAATGTGGAACGTGTGATAGACATAAAAAAAAAAAAAAGTGTAGCTATTCTCTTAAAAGGCTATTGTTCTCCCCTCTGGATATAATCTTCCACTATAGTTGCCGTTAGCTATAAAACAAGTGAGGCTGCAACAAAGGATTATAATTTCAGGATGTCAAAATGTTTTGATTGTCTAACAAATGTCAAATCAATCAACTGTCACAAAATAGAAAAAAAAAAACCTCCCAGCATAAGTTTAAGAGCCCTTAATGATGTACAGTGAATTGTTCTGTCTGATCAAGGTGTTGGAATGTACAACTGGAAACAACAACAACAACAACAACAAAACAACACAATCTCTGTTGTAAAACTGCAACCAGAAACATGTTTGGCATTTTTACTTAGATACATGACAATTAAACAATTTTGATAATTAAGCAATTATCAAAATTGCCGTCAACTAATCAACCAATTAGCTGCTTCGGTTTTACAAATCTGCCCGTCAACAGGGTCATCGTGGAGCATCACTGACATGAATGAATTTGCACCTAAAGAAACGAGCAGTTAAAAAAAAACAAAGAGACAGACGTGGAATCGCGTTGTGATCGTACAACTGAGAGATCTGCGTGTAAAAGATTTTTAAATTTTCATCCAAATGCCTCTTGTTGAAGTCGTCGGGGTAACGCCTGGTGACGTATCACGGGTGGGGGGGCTGATCGGAGGCGTGCTGTAGTGTTTACTTCCAAAAAAAAATCAAACAACAAAAGGCAAAAAAAAAAAAAAGACACAATATAGAAGGTTGACTCTCCGTCTCTCCGTCTCCGTCTTCCCTCCCTCACCCGCCGACAGTGGCAAACATATTTTATGAGTCACGGCTGGAGCTGGGCTGCCAGTCCTCCTCGATCCAGACCCTTGCCTTTAACATCAAGATATATCCAACACCAACAACTCTGGCTTCCAGGAAAACTCTCCCTCTCTTTCTCTCTCTCTCTCTCTCTCTCTCTTTTCGTCTGCTACGACACCCCCTCCCCTCCTCCCCCCTCCCTCCCCCTTCCCTCTCTCCCCCTCCCTCTTTTTTATTTCCCCTTCCCCAGCCTCCCATCTCTCTCTCTCTCTCTCTCTCTCTCTCTCTCTCTCTCTCTGTCTCCCTCCCTCTCTTTCTCCCCATCCCTCTCCTCCTCTACTGCGGGTGTCTGGGAGGCTGTTTTTCCTCTGTCTCTTGCTCATGAAGGGCCGCACTAAGCTCCCTTCTCTCTGCCCATGTGTGGTAGGTAAATTCACCTCTCCGTTCGTGTCGTCCTTCTCCTTCCATCTCTCTCTGTTGCTGCCTCTGTTTTTGCATGTTAGCTCAAAGTCTTGCTAGTCATTCTGGCAGGCATTAGGGGAGGTCTGTATCTACATCTGTGCATATTTGCATCGAACATGCTTGTAATCTGCTCCACCGTCATATGAAATATGTGTATGAGGGCTTTTTTTTTTTTTCCTCCCCTGCTCTCCTTGTACGCGTGCTCTGGGTTGGTTTTAATCATCCACTTTGGGTATTACGTATGAACGTGGCCTGGCACATGTGGGTGTGTATGTAGCTGTGAGCCTGTATAGACGTGGAGTAACAACTCTCGCAGACTTGTTGATCAGAGCATTATAGATTCATGTATGTGGTGGGTTTTTAATCTGTGTGCCTCTATTTCTTGGAGTAGAATTCATATTTTTGTGCATCTCTATCCTTGTGAAGACTAGTGTCCTTGTGTGAGGAAACCCCTCCTGTTGACTGAAAAAAAAAAAATTGTCGTCATCACTTCGAAAAAAAAAAAAAGATCTCATTTGTGGGGTTACGGTGAAGGGTGTAGGATCAACGTCAGGTCAGGGACACGGAGAGAATGAGCCTTTTTTTTTCTCAGGTTATTCATTTTGATGAATGTAATGTATAGCTGTGTGAAAATGAAACCCCCCCCCTCCTCCTAAACAAGAGAGGAAAAACTCTGGCGCTTTTTTTCCTCCAGTCTTAATTAGCTGAGAAGACATGATGAGCCTCTACTCTGGCTGGTCGAGCGTTATGATACAAAAATGCCACTTAATGCAGTTGCACATCCAGAAACCACTGTGATCGAAGACAGCTTTGAACAGTTATTGCAGTTTTTTTGGCAGATTTGTCGTGTAAGTGACTCTGATGATAGAGAATCTGTTTTTTTTATTGACTTCATAATTAGAATACACTGTGCAGTCAATACATTATAGAAGGCATTAACTCATTTTTGTTGTTTCTGTTGGGTTGTACATCGACAAAACCTAAAATCTCTGCTTTATTTTAAGTCTGTTTATATCTACATCCAGTTGCAGATGTTCCCCAGGCTTGGTGGAATACATTTAAGTAACAAGTTCTCTAAAGATCTGGAGTTGATTCTCGTTGTTGCTTTAATTTTTTTACATAAAGCCTAAATAACTCGTTATGCACATTAATGTTAAATACTATCATCAGGACAACAACAGCCTCAGATGGTTTACCACAGAAGTACTTCAGGAAACCTTTCGAGTTCACGATCAAAGTGTTCTGGACAGACGAGACAGAAGATTGACTCGCGTGTGAGTGATGGAAGGATGAAAGTGTGAGACAGCTCGTAATCAATGGCATACCCCATCTGTCAAACATGGTGGAGGTGGTGTTATGGAATGGGTGCGTAAAACCGCCGGCGCAGTCTCTTCGAGTCCATTGATAATTTCGCTGCTAACAGCTGCGGCAGGATGAATGGGTATATAGAAGCAGTCTGGCTGCTCCAATCCAAAACTCATTCAACGATCAGTAAGATACTCCTAAACATATGGCCAAAGCAACAAAGGGGAGGGGGTTTGCAGGACCAAACAGTGTAATGGTCTCGACTGACTGAGTCATTAGCTCGGCCTCAAGTTCAACTGAGCATGTGTTTGATTTGGTGAGGAGCAGTCGGACGGCAAAAAAGCACAAAAAGTCAAGAAGTGAAAACGGCTCCGACCCAGGGTCAGGGCATCGTCTGAACGGATGCTACGAGTACGTTGAGGTCTCTGAGTCATAAATATCGACCAGTCACTGCCTGTAAAGGATTCGCCATCACATATTATGAATTTATTGGTTAAACTTCATCAACTAAACTCGAGGAAGCATGTATAAAAAGGACTGCACAGTTGACTTGATGTGGATGTAAACACCCTGATTTCATTGCCGATAGCAAATTACCCGCATTGTGATTTCATATTCCAGAATTGAACATATTTCAGCACATTTTAAAACTATGCTTCACGATAACACTTTTGCGTGACATTGCTCTTGCATTTAGTGATTGTTTTTTAATCTTTGCCTTTTGTTGAAAGAAACAGTGTGGAGAACAGGTGATTTGCATTTCGCAGATGCTCCCCGCGGCCATGTGGCATGTCATTGAGTCGCCCCTGCTCCTGGTTTCTAGGTGCAAACTGATCAGGGGCCACTACACGAAAGCAACACGATCCTCCAACAATCTTGCTGGAGTAGTCAAAGCAGAACAAGAAATACGAGCTTCGCATGATGTTCGACAAGCTAACATTGCTGCTTCACTCCCAAGTAGTAGCAGTGAGGCTACATGGAAAAGGTTCAGAAGCTGATTTTAAGTGATGCTTCAACCTCATGTCACTTCATGGCCATGCACGACTTAATGATGAGTCTGATTGGCCGTGCCCCATCAGCAAAGACATGCTTGCTGGAAAGCTGTCATGTTTATCTCCTATTGCTATTTTCTTTATTCAGGCATGTTTATGAGCCTCTGGTCTGTCAATGGAATTCATTTTTACAGACTTTGATGAATACACAAAGATGATTAATACGATTCTGTTTGCAACAAAAAGAGCAAATTCCTTTAATTGTGTTGTTTCTATTCTGTAGCTTCTATTGAAGCAAACATCACTTGCTAGTTAAGACACAGGATAATTACTGTAAGATGTTAATTGCTGTGTGCTCTTAAGTCACTGCTAGCCAGGCAGCTTACTACTGTTACCTGAGGAAAATGTTCCGTCTTTCCTAATGATTCATTCTGTTCATTTAGCGCCATTCATAAGAAATTAGTGTTTTCAGAGTTTGCACGTACCAACAAGTCAACAACAATCCCGTATTACCTCTGCCTACTTTGCTTTGCTTTAGCAGCCATTGCATCACAGTGTATAATAATAAACCGGTGGTCATGTGTTGTAGAAGCATTGAGTCAATTTCTCTGTTCTTCAGTTTGTTGTTTCCTCCAGTTTACAGTGTCACACGCCAGTAGTCTTGTTTTCAAATTGCAGTTGTCGGCAACTGGAGCATAAACACTGACGGTCGGCTCTACCTGTTGGCACCGGGCGGTTCTGTTTTTATCATCTTGGCTAGAAACTGTTGGGTGGCTGACCAGACTGATACCACGCTGTGCTCGCTACTTACCGAGCCAAAGCTATGTGGTGGCCCGAGCTGCTTTTGTTGCATTTCATCAGAGGTGGCTCCAGCAAAACATTTAAAAAAAAAATAAAAATAAAAAATCGACTTCTATTCCGACAGTCTATTAAAAGCATAAAGCTGCCTCTAACTTGGACAAGGCGCGCTCACCGCTGCGAGCTTCAATGCGAGTCGATCATAATTAAAACATGTCACACAACTCTTCTCCATTACACAATGATTTATTCGCCAAATGTTTACGGCCATCGTGCCTTCATCAGAGAGGCAATCCATAATGACAACTGCTCATTTATGCTTAAAAGCTGTCTGGCAGTCATCACCGGAGTACATGATTAATGCTACATTACTGGAGAAAAGCAACATGAGAAAAGTCGGCGGAGTCGCTCTCATCCTGCAGACTGAGGGCTCTGAGCTGCATTGTTGTGTGTGAATGTGACACCTCTGTAAGGTCGTGAACTGGCCCTTTATGCTACCTGCTTCACAAGTGTCACGGCTGTATGTTAAAGTCACAATAACATGCAAAATGGATTTCTTTTTTAAATATAAAACGGCATTATGTAATGATCAATGCCCACTAAGTGAACTCAAGTGAGTCCTGGTCATGGTCATGGTAGAAAACCTACAAAATCCCACAATGCAAATTTTTTCATATCTAATTATAGCCCGAGCTGCAGTCACAGCCGTAGGCAAAGAAATTTAAACTAGTCTCAACTAAACTGTAGTCTTACCACCGTTATCAGAATAGTTCAGTGAATCATGAACCTTGCCGCTACTGTTGCCACAGAAACCATGGCGAGGCTTGTCGACACGCTGGAAACACAACTACATGGACTCGCTACATGGAAACAGTGATCCTTTAAAAGACGTTTGGCCCTGCGCTTGCTTGTTAGCTCGGAAATAGACGTCCATACTGTGTGGATGCGGATTGGATGAAAGGGCATGAGACTAGCTCTGAGATTTGAGGAAAGCAAAGCGGGACACGGTTTCTTGCAACCACACATATAAGCCTGTATCTCATTTATAATGTAGCCCCTTTACTGAAATCTTTTAATGTCAATTAAAGAAATAAATCTAAGCAACAGTATTAGACTTTAAACTGCTCCATCTACCAGGAATCTGAAGTATATTTGTGCAAAAACATGTCCCACCAATGATCAAACTGCTGGTTTTTAGCATTATATTGTACCATGCTGACAAAAGACGCATATCTAGCAGAAGTTTGTTTTAATTTAACATTGCTATGATTATAAAGAAACTGATACTGTCTATCATTGGCATTAAACAACTAGACGAACAACCAGAAGTCTGAATTTAGATGATTCAGGTGTTGCTCATAAAAACAACACTCACAGTGAACTAAAGTACAGCAGCAGTATGTTTTTGGATATATACCAGAGCCAGACTTTGTGTCATGGTGCTTAGAAGTGAAGGACAGCTGCATGACGACTGCTTCTACTTTAAAATAAACAGATTTTGGTCCAGATTAAAGCCTGAGTTGACAGTAATCTTTCATCCACGTTATTTTGACATCATACATGTTTAAGTGTGTGATGGAGGACAGCTGGCAGAGCAGCACAGTCTCAGTACTGTGGACAGCACACTGCTGTTGTCTTTAGTGTGGGAGGAGGCAACAGCAGAGTCAGTCTGTAACAGAGAAAGTGAGGTGATGGCTGTAGAGAATCAGACCAGTAACTGCTGTGAGACATTCTTCGCTTGTCACAGGAAGAGAATCATCTGCGTGCTTTCATGATTACGCCGTGGATGATGTAGATGTTCTCATCCTGTTTGAGGGTGGTGCAGATAATTATACCCAAGAGCTCAATTTAACCATTTAATACCTTTCTCTGAGCGTGTCTGCCGCTACCAAAAAGGAGAAAAACAAGTTCGTTCCCGGGGTAATAAATTTTTTGGCTTTTGAAGTGTGTTGAAGGTGTAACATGCACACCATACTTCATGCATAATGCATCGCTCCAAGTCATCAACTGTTGGTGATGACTCCATTTGGCCATGTAAAATTTACACAGCTGGATGAGTTTGCAAGAGACAGGCCCGGGAATATCAGATGTGAAACACGACGGTTTGCCCGGAGAGCAAACTTTGAGTGCTGTTGTTGCACCTGCTGCTGATCTGGGGCATCGCTGTACCCAGAGACTACAGGAAAAGATGGATGCGGACACAGTGACCTCACCTATTGGTTTGTGGGCTGCTGTTCTGAAAACCCGAGGTTGGCGTTTCTGTTGTCCCCATCTTGGTTTTTTGAAACGGAAGGGGTGGGTCTGACTGAGGACACTATGCACAGCCATCTGATAGCAAGTTGTCAATCACAAGATAGTAGGGCTGATTCAGAGATCGCATTTGGCTACTACGACCAGTTTCTGTGTTTGGGTTAGCGGTGACGCCTCCGTTTCTGCGGCGGCAGGGGTATTCGGAGATCAAGTTTGATATCTTGATTCCAGCACAGCGAATGAACAGTCAGCTGAACAGCTAGCTAGTCTGACAGTGGGCGTTTCAGGTCCAGCCCTACAAGATAGCCTGATACATACATCGTTTTATCATCTATTTCACCACAAATAGGACTAAATTTACACCATGTTGTATTGAAGAAGCCTTGAAACTACTGATCGAGACCATAAACTAATCAGGAAAACATTTACTGATGTAACAAATGATGTGACAGGAGGATGGTTTTCTCATAGACTTCTGTACAATTTGACTTTTTTGTGCAACCAGAGGAGTCTCCCCCTGCTGGCTGTTCGAGAGAATGCAGGTTTACGGTACTTTGGCCAGAGGCTACGTCCATCTTTTTATTCAGTCTGTGGCTCCACCACAGGGGGCAACATGTCCAGGTGTCGGATTTGATATTGATTTTGTTTGTGGTACTAGGTTGAATTAACCCTCAAGCAATTTAAGGAAATGGTTTTTAAAGGTGGCCACAAGTCTTTCCATGACATTCTGAAGAGTGAATTAATAATATCACACAAACAATATCGCTTAAAGGCTTTCTAGATAAGTGTTTTTATTTGTAAATTATTCCAAGGCCATGTCCTGCTTGACTTCACCATATTTTATTTAACTGTAAGTAAATATCAAATATTGAAGCGGAGTGAAATCAGATCTCGCAGGTTCTGTGTAGGTGTGAATACTATAATTCTCACCTTGGGTGTTTTCCTTGTTGGTAGAGCTGAGGCAGTTTCAGAGCCTCAGGAGATTCCCAGATGTGTTTGCACTTTAGTTAGACTATTTCAGTGTCAAAGCTGCTGAGCGCTGGAGGTTATAGAAAGCTCAAGACTAGAGGCTTGTGGTGTAAGTGTGATCCACATTATTTTTTTTCCTCTTCCAACTGAGGTAGACTGTTTAGATTACCTGCTTTCTTTGTGTGGCAATAGATATACATTTTACAATCACTGTCAATTTTTATTCCCCGTTGGCTTTGCCTCCACCGAACAATCGTCCAAAGAAAAATGAAGGTTCTTTTATTATCACGCTCGGAATTGGGATGAATCTGTTATTCATTGGAGAAAGTGTGGGGGGAAAAAAAGGGCTTTGTTATCAGTCAAAGGCTAATTCTGGTTTATTTCAGCCTGGAGTATCCTTTAATGCAGCTATTGTCGCTCTATGAGTCATCCTAACTTTACACTCTCCACTTCTATTGTGGAAAAGTTGCACAAAACAGTTTAAATTGTAGTGCTGTCTGGTCAAATACATACCATCAAATTGAAATGACTTGCACTCATCCGCATAATCGCACGGAAAAAAAAAAAAACGGAAAAAAAGAACTGCGTGCACTGACAGATATATATCATATGAGTTTCCCCACATGAGCCGCTCTGTAAATGTCTTCTCCAGGTGCCTACTTTCTGTATTTCATCTTGGTCAGGCTAAAAAACAGATGTTTCTAATGACTCGTGTCAAAATGTTTTTTGGAAAGCTGCACTAATCAACCTGCTGACAGTCATTTTTTGTGACTACTTCTTTTCCCAAATCTCTACAACAGCGACCCATAGAGGCATTTATGGGAAACATACTGCTGGTACAAATCTACTTTTTTTTTTTAACCTTGATAACATGCCCATATGGTGTTTTTGCATACGCTAGAAGGCACATTTATGACTTAAATAAGCAGTCAGTACCATGACTGGGCTTCCCACATCATTATTTTTCTTCAGAATCAGTTTATAGTCCAAACATGTGTGGCTGAATTACTGCTTATAGCGTAGGGTAGTTTTACAATGTTTGACCAGCCATTGGTGAGCTGGTGTGCTCGAGCTGCAGCTAATGGGAGGAGTTGAGTGGAAAGAGCAGCAGGGACTTTACAGATCGTCACATTCTAGACTCTAGAATGGAGAAGGACTCTGTAGGAAACCATTTAGAAATAACTACAATCCATTTAGTGTTTTCATTAAAAATTGATCCATGTACAACTGAAATCCTGCTGCAGTTACATTCGGCATAGTATTGTTGGTATATTTTATATTATTTCGGCTATTTAGTTGCCATGGTGAAGGTAGCGTGCATAGATGCAGCGGCCACTTCAGGAGACAACGAAAGTGAACGTTTGGAGTGTCTTGTCTATCCCAGATGTTCATTCCGCAAAAACTGAGAGAGACTTTGCTGGGCACTGGAATTACAGTGATCGGTTGTGATGTGGACATACTACACCAACACAGAGTCCAATCGGAGACTATGCCAGCAGTTACCCAAGAGAGAAGGAAGCACAAACGATACGAACTTAAACAAAGGAGGAGGAAGAGAGCCGGGATCCATGCTGGGCTAAAGGCTAACCCCTCCAGACCAGCAGGACCGTCCTCCTACTCTCCAATGTCTGCCCCCTCGACAACAAGCTACGTTTGCTGAGAGAAACCAACAGAGAGCGGAGGGACTGCTGTGTGTTTGCTTTAACAGAAACATGGCTCCATGACACCATCCCAGACGGACATACACCCAGGAGGAGACGACATTATTCTGAGCAGACAGACAGACAACTAACTCTGGGCAGCATCTTCTGGCTTCCCCATCGTCACACCATCGTGTGTGTCTTTGTGTCCCTGAAGACCTACAAGGACCTGAAAAGGTTCACCATGTTCAATGAATGGTGGCGTGCATGGACACTGTGGCTCCTTCAGGAGACAGCGACAGTGGACGTTTGGTGTCTTATCCCAGACGTACATTCCACAAAACTTGCTGGTTGAATAATCCTGAAGAAGCGCTCTCTCATCTTGCCTGTACTGCTGTGTATGTACAGCAAAATGACAATAAACTTGATTTGATATTTGTAGCTGCTGATTCTTCAGTTAAAGATAGCCAATCAAAACCATATGATAGTTTATATATTTCTAAAGAACAACATGAACAAAATGCATCAATATGAACGCACATACTGGGGGAAAAAGTGTTTCTACCTTTATTGTGACTGTTACTATGTATTTTCATGTATAGGTGGGAAAGTCTGACAGTAAAAAACAGAGATGAATGTGGCTAAATCTATAACTTCTTAAGACCTGAGCTCTTGTTTGATATGCCTTTTTTCCCCCCATTGTCTTTGCTATTTGATCATCATCAAATAGCAAAGAGATTAAAAAATAAAAAAAAATATAAAGAAGAGAAAAATATATTTAATTAAAAAAACAATAATAAAGATTTTTTTTAAAAATTAAAAAATTAACTACTGTGGTAATATGACCCAAAATATGATGTCCATGCATGTGGACGCCAGGTCTTAAGAGGTTAATGTTAGTCAGTTCCCTACTTTTTGATGGAGAAGCAGCTGTTAACCACATAAGACATTTAAAAAAATCCAAAATCATTTACTTACAGTGTGTTTAATCTGATAACTGTATTATTATTTACAGTTATAGGCTATAACCCTATATATAGGGAACATTTTTCTGATTCTGCATCAAATATTTATGTTTCCTTACAGTGAAATGTACATTTCTACAGTGTTAGGCCTTTATTTCTTTAAAAAAAAATCTTTAATCTAAAGATAAACCACTAATGTCTTTTTCTTCATCCGCTGATAATGACACGATTTAAAAGAAATGGCTACCTAAGCTCAGAAAGATGTGAAAATGTAAAGTATGGCACATCTGGCTCTACCTACAGGGGAGGCTTAGCACAGTTTTTTGGCACCTGCAGGCTCAGTGGGTCGCTCTTATAGTCACAGCGCTCCTTTATATTCTCTTTCTATTTGGAAGGGGGGAGAAAATAAAAAATCTGTGACATGTTTCATTGATGTTGCATGTAGTAGTAGTAAAATGAGACACCTGCTTTTACGCAGACAGTCACTCATGACAAAAATCATAGTCATGTTATAGATACAGTGACCAGAAAGCTGCTGGCAAGTGGACTATTTGTTAGGGCTCTGCCACCCCCTGCAGATGTTGTCATGGAAACACTCTTTTGGGCTTCTCTCTCTCTCTCTCTCTCTCTCTCTCTCTCTCTCATACAATGCAGCATTAGGATGTTAATGCCACACTCAACACACCACAGTTCAGGTTTCCATGTGACTCCCACACTTACATAACGCTGTAGTGGAAAGGGGAAAGCCTCTTACAGTATATGATAACCATGGAAATTATACTGTATATGTGGTGATTATAGATGTTGTTAGTCATATGCATCTCTGCGCTTCTTGCATAAAGGTGACTTTATGCAAGTAACCTACTTAAAACATTTGCATTTTTAAAATCTAGAAAAGCTATGCAGTTCATCATCGGTACATATGTGTGTGTTTTTGTAAAAAGACGCGAGGCAGCCCACACATGTACTGTACATACAGTGATGCCTCTGTTAACATGACTGCCCTAATGTTGCTCCTTTATGCGTTTCGAGCTCAGCGGAGGGAGAAATAAGAAGGTTTCTGTGCATTGTCTTTGGATCAACTTCAATCCAGTTGGTAAATCAAATGAATAATTAAACTGTCGCAAAAGAGATTTAAAAAGTTTCAGCTCAACGGTAACTAAATAACCGCTTCCCGTCTTGACACCATCTCTGATTCTAAAGGCCATATTTGTTTGCGTCTGGTTTGCCGATTTGATGATTAAGCACTGTTATTGTGAGATTACACCTAAGGATTGTCTATCAAAAGCTCAGTCAGTTACTTTCACGGCGGAGTTTGATGTCAGGGGGAACACACAAAAGCGGAAAAAAAAAAAAACACACAAAAAGCTGCGTGGATGTAATTTAAATGGAGGAGTGGAGGCGTGGAACCACCCTTGTGTGATTTTTTGAAGAGGTGACCTATTGCGAATCTGTTACTCACTGGTGCAGTCATTTTCAGTGTACAGTCAATGCCGTCCCTTATTAAAAGGCACTCACTGCTGCAATCAAGGACAGACTTTTACTTTTTTTTTTAAAAGAAGGAATATCCATGGTAACGGCTGTTGCAGTCTTCACAGTGTCCTTATGTGGCCAGAAGCAGGGGTCAAACGTCATAAATCTGGAGTACTAAAAGGAGAAAGTGAACAAGGCAATGCCCACATACTCAAACACACAGAACAGAGAATAAATTTTTACGTGATCAAGACTAAGGATTCTGTTCGCTTTACTGTTCTGGAAATCACATAAGAAGCTTTATTAAGATATTTTATATCGATGTACTGAGCAACAGACCTGTTTAATTAGTAGGTTGCTTAATTATTTTACCCCTAAGAAACTGACAGCGGCCCACTCCACACAGTGTTGATATTCAGGACCTCCCCTCTGTAGGTCTGTGATAAACCTGCTGATGTCTTCAGCACATTGCAGATTTCCCAGGATATCCCCAACTCTCCGGGAGGGTGATGTGGTTTAAAAAAAAAAAAAAAAAAAACTATCAGCAGCACACTGGTGTATTTGGAACGCTCTCTGTGTTCGATTTTAACGCTGACGTCACCCGGGAGCACTGAGCCCTGCGCCGCAGTCGGTCCTGAGATGAATGCACAATATTTAAATCTAGCCTACCTGGTTCTCTCACTCCACCCTGTGGGCTCAGCATGTCAGCACAATCACACACAGGAGTGGAGGGTCACAAAAACACACAGGAAACTAAATGAGGGATTCATCTGGCAGAAGACATAAAGCCGATAAGAGACGTAACGATTTTTGGCATGAAAGAAAAAAAGGAAGTCGCCTTATTGATCTTGAGTGTTTACTTTAAAATGCTTTTTTGTCTTTAGATATTGAATAATGTAATGCACAGCGTGTTATCAGGGCTTCAGCAAGACTAAACATAATGTGGAAAATGATCAGATATAGATTTAAGATAAGTTGATTTAGGATTTGAGTTTGTTGTTTACAGCTGTGCATGATGTAATTCTCTCTGTTACCACAAGACTCCACACTATCCATCCTGTGCTTTCTGATATTTCTTAAAATATACTTTCACAACTCCCACAATCTTGAGCAATTGCTAGAAATGATTTCCCCGCAGGGATTAATTAAGTTTTTTTTGTATTCACCTTTCAACTTCAGACTGAAAATAGCAATGTATTCATTCAACATAACTGCTGTCACTGCTTAAATCATCCATCCATCCATTATCTATACACCGCTTAATCCTCACTAGGCTTGTGGGGGGCTGGAGTCTATCCCAGCTGACTTAGGGTGAAGGCAGGGGACACCCTGGACAGGTCACCAGTCTATCACAGGGCCACACTTAGAGACAGACAACCAAGCACACTTACATTCACACCTACGGACAATTTAGAATCACCAACTAACCTCAGCATGTTTTTGGACTGTGTGGGAGGAAGCCGGAGAACCCGGAGAGAACCCACGCTGCACGGGGAGAACATGCAAACTCCACGCAGAAAGATCCTGGGTGTCCCCACTGGGCTGCGAGGCAACGGTGCTAACCACCGAGCCACCTTGCAGCCACCTGCTTAAATCAATTAAATAGATTTTTTTTTTTTCTGTGATGTTTTAAACACTCTGCCTCCGTTTAATCTCTGCTCCTATTTGATAAGTTGTCCCGCATTTTATCTGAGCTGCCTGAACAGCAGCTGTCAGGGTCAAATAAATGCTGTGTGCGGTAATTCGGCGAGCAAACACCTATAAATACTAACACAACAGCAGCGAGGTCTCTGCTTTTCAACGCTGTGGTTGTTTCACTTCGCTCTGCTGCATTATTTCAGATTGTGCACGTGTTCCTTGAACATGCACATCACACATCATAGTTTGTTGTTGTGCATTTCGTATTTATGAAGAATGTGGCGTTTGTTTGGGATCATTTATAAAACGCTGCAACATGACAGATGCAAACCTGAATGTGTTGACAAACGACACATGAAGACATTTTGCATTCTTCAAGTGAGAGACTTCAGCACCTTGGACAGCTGCTTCCAGCGTTTCTCCAACGAGCCAACAGGGGGCGCAGCAGCCACACTGTTTCCATGCGCCGGTGATCAGAGCTGTTTGACGCCGGTGTTATAAATATTTCCCGGCTCCCACTGCTTTATAGTAGAATATTTTGGTGTTTTATTTTAAGTTTTAATGCGACTACCGGTACTACTTCCATGCAGCGGATGATTGATAACTGTGCGCGCTCTTCAGTCTTACGCGCGATTCCAGCTGCGCTTTGACTACAAACTTTACGGCCAATCAAAGTACAGAGAGCGGGGAGCTAAAGAAAGAGAGAGAGAGAGAGAGAATGTGCACATTGTGAACTGATGCTGCCAGTGTTGAAGCTTTAGGACAACATGGCTTTTGCACAAACAAAAAAAAAAAAAGATCCGGAGACATGAGTTTTTTTGGAGGCGCGCACCGCCGCGGTCACATATCACCGGGGCTGCCCGCCTATTAACGGGCATCACCGACTCCCCCCTTTTCCATCGTCCCCCTCCTCCTCCTCCATCCATCCCTCCCCTCCCTCCCTCCCTCAGCATCCGCGGCTCTCGTCTAATTGCATCGTGGCTCTGAGTGAGTGAGTGAGTGGCGGCGGACCGACGAGCTGTGGTCTGTTCTGTCTGCCTGGTGTGAGGCTTTGGACTGATGTCTCTGCCTGTCAGGAATTTAAAGTGTCTCTCGCCGGTCATGTGCCAGTGTAAGGTCATCTGCAGCAACCGGACCCTCTCTCTGATGTTCGGCTGCAAGGTAAGATCGAGGGTTGCAGCGATCGGTGTGCATTTTTATACAAATGGATTTTTATTTATTTTGGTAAATAAGAATAGAAAGGAAATATGAGAGGGGGGGAAAAGGCCTCTGCGTGGAATTCAGGTTTGTCACACGTGTGATCGCCTTTTGTCTGTGGCTCAACAGCGCTTCTCATCGCACTGTTGGTACACTGATCCCACTCTCTCTCCATCTGTTTCCAGGTGGCAGCTTATTCCCAACATATTACCTTTAGATCATCGTGGCTGTTTTTCATCCACACATCACACAGAGCATCGTGCATGCTTGTGTTTCTTTACCATCGCTGCTGTTCAATGAATGAAACATCACATTTCTCCTCCACACCTGCAGGCCAGGTCACCTCAGGGCTACCGTTGGTTCACAGTTTTTTTTTTTTTACTTTGCAGTGCTGCAAAAGCAAACTGCATGCTCTGCTTTCGACCTTGGGAAATGCACTTTATTGCTCAGGGGCGACTTGAATATCATTCATCATCAGAGAAACCGTACACAGCGAGCAGAGGCTTAATCCCAGCTTGGAATAAGGTAACATGAACAGTGGCCCTGCTGTTTTTTTTTTTTTCCTGTGCCGGCCTACTGATGAATCTGAGCCGGGCAGGTTTGCTGTCATCTGCTTATCAGCAATAAACAGGCTGTTGTTGTTTAGCTGCTGTGTTTGCAGTATATGATTTTGGTCTTTTGTGTGTCACGAGGGGAATAATGTGTGATCTTTCATTCATGCACTGATCACATCCCAGATTTCCCTCCCTCCCTCCCCCCAGCTTCAGGTGTTTCCAGTATGGCAGCCAGCACAGAGTTTCCCTCCACATGGCACTATAGTCTGTTAGCTCCGCGAAGCCAAATGTGACTACGCTGCTCCGCTCCAGCCAGGAATTGTCCCTACACTTGCCAAAATGATGTGTACATGTGTACAGAGCTCCAGATAATTTGTTTGTGTTCAGTCCCGACATTTTGGGTTCGTGTTCTGCCTTGTTGCTCCGTTCGCTTCCCGCGTTAGATGAGTTGTGTGCCACTGGATGCGAAATAGCTGGATATTATTATCATTATATTGCATTAAACGCGGCTGTTTTTATGTGCCGAGACGCATTTCCACATTTGAAAGATACCGCTGGTGCAAATTAACGCGGGTGTTTGCCTTCCTTGTCTCTGAAAGGGTGCTCCTGCTGTGCTCGGCGTTTGAGCATTACTAGCTCGGATAATCCCATGTGTCCCCATGCATCGCTCCCTCCTGACTCATATCTTTCTCCGTAACTCAATCGCCTTCCTTGTGGAAAACACATCAACATTCTCCTCCCATAGATTCATGCTGCTTTTACTGTCATCAGGACCAACCGGTATGATGAAACGCGGTAAACATTCATCCTGTAATAAGAGCAGCTATCACATCTCAATTAAAATGAACTGTGCGTGGCTGGCAGTATGTACAGTGATCATCATATTAGAAGCACATATTTTGCATTTTGACTGTTTGAGAACCACATTATTAAGCTGTTACCATATGTGCACCCTTCTCTGTTAATGTATTGAGGGTCAGCTGTCTTTTATGACACACTCATCTTGCCAGAATTCAAGATTAGCCTCTGCATTGTTCTTTCATGGCTAAATACCTGCTGCAGGTTTAACAGAAAGCTTGTGTCCAGTCTTGTGCAGTCTCATGGGTGGTTGTTAGAAGCTGGATCTTTGGGATGTACAGTAGAATGTGCCTTTACACAGCCTCCTCTGTTGTCCCCTGCTCTCGCTCTTGTTCCTGACATTCTCCTCAGGATGCTGTTTGCTAAACTTCTCTGTCACAATAGCTCCCACATGAGTGGTCATTTCCCAAGGTGATCTTCCAAGGTTATTTATTTGCATAACCTTTGTTCTTAAACAAAGCCAGAGCGCAAATCCACTTAGTCATTTCCAATTCAGGATCTTAATTAAAAAAGGTCTTTATGTGGTTGTGAGCATTCAGCAGCGCCTTAATGCGCTCTTTTATGCTCGACGCTCGCTGATGGCCTCACAACATTTAATCGAGACGTCCCTCCGCACTGAAGTTTGTCTTTAAGCTATGATTTAGTGCGGTGCTTAAACCGAAGGCCACGCGAAACTAGCCAAACCGTGGAGTTTTTTTTTTTTTTATAATGGAAACCCAGTATTAATGCGATGAATGATTTAGAACTCCGGGATCAGTGTGCCTTCATCTCGATATCAAGATCGATAATCACCTCAACCCGAGAATCGATTCTGGGACGACTTTACTGGAAAATGGACGGGGAAAACGGCCCGCTGTCACTCATTACCAGCCAACTAATCAAATGATCGAGAGTGAATAAAACGTTTGGAAGAGGAGGTGGTGTAGTTTGTAGTTCCTGCGCGTACCGGGGGGCGCTGGTTTTACATTACACACCGTTTCTGCAGCTTTGCAAAACACACGTCCCTTCCTATGGATTTGACCCATTTTATCCTGCCGTCATCTCCTCTCACAAAGAGCAGCGAGCCACGGCGCTGACAGTATGCTTGAAGAAACGCGGCAACAACAATGTGAAGTAACCCGACGTTTACGAACGCTCTGTTTAGATAATATTGAAGCGTTCGGGGTCGCCCCTGCCTCGCCGACTTGGTCCTCTCTGCTCGTCTGCTATCAAACACAGCACCTGGTGTTATGTGAGCAGCGGATGTGCAGGTTGTAGGAGTAAGTAACACATTCATGATATAAAAACCAGCACTGTACAGATCACGATATCTATCAAGGCCAAGGAGAGGAAAAAAAAAAAGCTACGCCTGTTCCTCATTCAGGTAAACAGAGTCTCGCTAATGGGTGCAGAACCTTTATGCAGGAGGCTCGATGGCTTAACTTAAAGAACTCCAGCATTCAAAGTTGCCAACATGATGCTTTACTAATGTCAAAACCACCAGTATGTGGTTTGTCTCCTTGAGGTGAGCACATCAAAGCTGCACAAATGGTGGTGTACAACTTGAAAAACCCAACAGAGGCCTTTGCTACAGTCACTGTTTGGTCACGGACCGGCAGTTCATGGATACTTGGAATTGATCGTCTTTTCTGGTCAGGCACAGAACAGATCAGAACATTATACATTTTTAAAAAAAGAAAAAGAAAAACACCCCACAAAGCATCTGGCACAGATATGCATCATCAGCTGTTAAAATTAAATTCATCCTGAGCCCCAGTGTGGTGCAGAATCACAGTTACCCTCCAGGACACGGATGTTCATAGAAAGCAAAGCACATAAATAAACTCTAAGGCGGCGTTTCTCTCCAAAAGCCGAAATGAAACACGAGCATCATGCACGGTCGATATCTAATCATGAAACACTTTCCATTTTAAACTTCCGCTGTAAAAACCTAGCTTTGTCAGTGCTGTATGTGTGCTAGGAGTTGGTTATATGATTTGCAAGATCAACTTCTGATTCTTTTTTCATACATGTAGAGGAAATGCACATTTACAAAGTGCTGCTTACTAACAATATGCACCAATATCACGATACCAGATTTCCACTGTGCGACATTTGTTGCGCAATAATGACATCATCACAATATCCATAAAAGATTTGAAAACAAAAAGCAATGCTATCAGTTTTATTCATTTCTGTATGTTGCTCCTATGCTGGAGAGTCAACCAGGTAGCTACCAACACTGGATCATTATTAAGCGTATTATCAACGTTTTATTTCTTAAATACTATGGTAATCATTAACACTGATAGATCGCAACACCCCTACTGACTACACTCGTACTGCTCTGCGTCTAAGAGGCTGTTTTCTTGCACTTGATTCAGACGATGATCATCTAAAGTCAGAAAACACCCACTGCTGCCATTATCGCATGTTCATTTCTAATGAAACCATGAAGCAGTCTTGCTGTGCTGTGTGCTAAAATGGCCTCCTGCTGCATGATTGTTTGTGTGTGTGTGGATAAAACAGAGGGCTGCTGAGGGGTTAACACTACAATCCCCCATTACAAGTGCAACATACATAAAAATGTATGTACTCAGCATAAAAACGGTGTGTGCATGCTTGTGAGAGCGGAAGGGGGAGGGGAGAAAACCATCTCAACTGCTGGGCTCTGCATGAGGTCGCACCTGACCTGCAAATTGCAAAAACACAGTAGTGCATTTTGTTTCCGTTTTTATTTATTTATTTATTTCTGGCTAATTAAGTGGAACTGCAGGTAGGACAAGACGATTACTTGTGCGTTTGACTGGCGCTAATCCGTAATGGTCGTTGCACTGGTCGTGCATATTATGAAGCAACGCCTGCAAGCTGGGTCATGTAACTTCAGTCCACAGCTGCAGTCACATGACATTCTCTTCTCACTGTAACAAATATCCAGCACATCCTTTTCATTCTGATGGTACGACTGCCTGAGATCTGGGGAAAAAAAACAGTCACTGCAAAATTTTCTGATATATGTTGCACTATACAAATTGTAATCAGATGACAGTCACTTTAATGGGAAACAATTATCATTCTGGAATGATTGGCACGAAAGAGAAGAAACATATTTAAAACAGCTGATAAAATGTGTTGCTAACCTTTCTCAAATGGTGTAACACTGGCAAAAGGCATCCAAAATAGTTTTGTTTGTTTGCTTAGATCTGGCTTTGCACGCATCATACAGAGCTTTGTGGTGCTGATTTAAATGGTTGAACAAATTAGTTGTGTTGCCTTATGTGGTGCAAGACTCAGAGTAACCTGTTTTTGGTCAACATAATCTTTTTTGTAGCTGAAATACGTCCTGATGTTGAATTTCATTTTGCAAACCAAACCCTTCCGTCTCGGTGTTTCTTTCCACGCTCATTTTGCCGTGCACATGTGGAGGTTGCATGTCAACAAACTGGTTGACAAAGTAAACTGAGCTTATATAAGAACCCTTAAATTGGATTGTATTGTCTTCTATCGTTTGACTTCTTTTGTAGATTTGTCGTGAAAAATAAGGATCATGCAAGTTGTCTTGCTGCATCAAGCAATGAAAAAAGTTGCAGCATAATGTTAATTTGCCTTACTCATGCACACACCGCAATTTTAATATATTTTGCAGCCCTACTTCTAAATCTGGACCATGCCATTCTCATGCAAGACACTTTCTGTCATATTTAGCTAACATCTCCTCGTGATCTGTTAGCTGTCGGTTCTGTGTGTCCACTGAAAAAAAAAAAGTTTGTACACATCGCTGCCTATTCAAGTAGGAAACAAACATAGTGGTTCGGACCAATTCATACAACGCATCCTGTGCATGCTTGTGTTAATACACAGGACAAGGGGAAAGGGAGTTGAAGGGGAAATGTGGAAAATGGAGGCCAAGAGAGATGTAGCACGTCCATCCATTATCTATACACCGCTTAATCCTCACT